>NC_136807.1:54414815-54442315 GCF_951216825.1 Electrona antarctica
ATATTGTAAAATCAATCAAGTTAATTTAACTCGGAGTGTACAAATGGAACAACATTTGGTTCCATTTGTACACTCCCATAACATCATTTGTTAGACCCATAAGGGTCCATTTGGTTCCAAACTATTATTTAGCTGGGGACCCCCTGGAACTCTCTGAAGGACCCCTGGGAACCACTGCCATACACATAGACTTGTACACTGAATAAATATTCATATAGAGTTAAATTAACACTGAGGGTTTTTTTTATCTTAATTGACAAAGCACTTGTTAACTGTTAAGCTTTAAGTTCTGTTCAGGGAAAAACAGTGTCATAGGACTTAAATTAAGTGTCGGAACTGTATTTGGTAGTCAAAGTTAAATCCAACACTTTATTTATTTTAATTTTATTGGTAGGATATCTGTCTTGAGAAGCCAGAAGTGATAGATAGATAGGCCTAGATAGATAGATGGATAGATGGATCGATCAATCGATCAATTGCCTAATGACTAACTAAAAAAAAAAACAGGAGCGGGATGGGAGCGGGAGTAATTTCGAGTGATTCAGGAGTCATTCTACAGGAGTGGGACAGGATGTGATTTTTTTTAAACTCTGGCCCAGGATTGGGACCGGACAGGATTTTTTCTGTGGGAGTGGGACAGGACAGGAGTGAAAATCCACTCCTGTGTCAGTCTCTAACGCACACACACACACACACACACACACACACACACACACACACACACACACACACACACACACACACACACACACACACACACACACACACACACACACACACAGATACTATCAACAGTGTGGTCAGGACATTGCGGACAGAGATCTGTGGCTTGATGAGAATTCCTATAAACGAGAGAGCGTGACGTGTGTGTGCGTGGAAATCAAAACACAAACACAAGGCCAAAAAAACAATGTCCAAAGTGGCCACCAGAGGGGGCACCACCACACAAACCCAAACCTGAATGACAGTGAGTGCTTCTTCTTCCTCACATCAGCCAACCTTCTCTTACTTCTCTATACATGTCTATCTATCTATGCAGGGTTTCTCACAGTGTGCCCAGGGGTTAGGGGCAGGGACGTGCACACATAGACATCAACGGGGGCTTCAGCCCCTGCCCTTTTAGCCGTCTGTAAAACAACTGCTCTCTCCAGACCACGAATGCAGCATTTATTATAAAATAAATGAAAATGCCACTCCTTTCCATGCCATGCCGGAAGGCAGCATTCAGGAGAATTGCTTTTTTCCCCCCTCCGAAGTCTCCTGAACTTGAACACAGTATTTTGCGCTGAACAAATGTGTTGTCGAAATCCATGTCGTTACACACTGCGCATCTCCACTAGCTAAAGAGTGCTGGGTTGAGCCTCAAAAATAGCTGATCCACAAGCTCTCAACGCGTCGCGCTGAGCTTGTAGATCTATCCCGGTCCTTCATTGCCATCCCCAGTTCCTGCTTACTGATGCATGTGTCCCTATAGCGATGACATCAGGGAACGGCAGCTTTCTACCTCTGGTCTGCTTTGAGGCAGGATTCCAGAGAAGAAGGGAAGATATATAACCTCATGATCAGCTCTGTAGCAGTGGCCGGCAAACTGTGTTCTTCTGGATCGGACTAGTGAAGAAACACGGGGAAGGTAATTGCCGTATATTAGAGAAGCGTCTAAGAGTTTTATTAGGATCCCCATTATCTGGTGCAAATCAACAGCTAATCTTCCTGGGGTCCACTCAGAACATAAAAACATGAAATTCGACAGGAATGACATTACAAGACAATGACATAAATAAAATAGAAAAATATTTGACAAAGTCAATTTCCTTCCAACAATGTCATCTTCCACTTTCTCTGATTCCCCCATTTCTTGGAAAAAACATATAATTATTAGAGAAGTCATTGGGTGGCTCTTCCAAGAGAGATTTTGAGCTCTCATTAGAAGGCGGGTGTAAGTGCCATCCAGCCATCCATCCAGCCAGGTAACCAAACCACACGGGAGGGAAGTATATGTCGACACTGCCAATACTTTTGTACTTTTCCCCCGAGTGCATTTCCAATACCAGACTTTTTCTTGATATGAGTGTTTCTGCATCTCATTGCACACCTGCTTTCCAACACCTGCTTCCTTCCAACACCTGTGTAACCGATGCGTTCACGTACAAACGAGCTCTGGTGTAACACACCTGTTGAGAGGAGGGTTCACAGAGAAGGCTATAGCAGCTCTCTGCTTCTATCCCCGAGAGAGAGAGCGAGAGAGAGAGAGAGAGAGAGAGAGAGGGGGGGGGGAGGGGGGGGGGGGGAGATGAAGGCTCTGATTATGTATTGTACGCCCGGGGGACGAGCGTGAGAAAGACAGAGGAAGACCGGCTCCCCCTAGGGGGCTGTCTGCATAATAACAGGACCCAGGTGGTATGGCAGACAGACAGACAGACAGACAGGCAGACAGACAGGCAGACAGACAGGCAGGCAGGCAGGCAGGCAGGCAGGCAGGCAGGCAGGCAGGCAGGCAGGCAGGCAGGC
The DNA here is from genome assembly GCF_951216825.1 of Electrona antarctica. NCBI lineage: Eukaryota > Metazoa > Chordata > Actinopteri > Myctophiformes > Myctophidae > Electrona > Electrona antarctica. The sequence continues at coordinate 54,417,324 of NC_136807.1, forward strand.
AGGCCTGCCTGCCTGTACGTATGTACGTCTGTAATCCACGTAACTCGAGAACCGTTCGCCCCACCGACTTCAAATCCGACACACGCGCTCCACACCCCCACAGGGAGAGCAGTGCCTGGCCCTTGAGTCGGTCGTCCAGAACCTCCAGAAAAGGCTCTGGTCAGGCTCTGCCAGCGCCCAGCGGACCTAATGATGAGCCTAATAGGGGATTCACACACTGAGTCTGTTTGATTCAAACTGTTCCCGAATACGGCTGCCTGGTTCCCCGCTGGCCATGATTCACATTGGCCTTGATTCTTCTGCACCCGAGTACACTGTACTCAATGCTTTGCTTTCACATTGCAGCGATCCGTATCCGAGTACACTTCAATCAGTCCCGATGCGGTCCCGGGTACGGTTGGGTGATCCGCTCGCAGGAACGGTACGCAGCCTCAACACTAACCACAACATCTGCCAAGTGGTCCCGAGTGTGCTTCCGGGACCATAGTGTGAATAACAGGTAGAGCAGGTCGTCCAATGATCCATGGGTCGGCGGTTCGAATCCCGGCTCCTCCTGTCTACATGTCGAAGTGTCCTTGGGCAAGACACTGAACCCCAAATTGCTCCCGATGTGCTGGTTGGTACCTTGCATGGCCTCCGCCGCAATCGGTGTGTGAATGGGTGAATGTAATGCACAATCTATGTAAAGCGCCTTGGATAAAGGCGCTATATAAATGCACCTTTTACCATTTACCCCCCCCCCCAAGTCCCCTCACCTGTAGAATTCCCAGCCTCTGCCTCAGCCAATTGATTGCCATGACAAGACCCACACTTGTCATTTGATTACCTAACCAGTCCACTTTTCACAGCCACAGTTTGCACTCTTCAGACACAGGCAAGACAGGCAGATACAGAGATCTCCATATATGGGCACAAAAGGGACACAGACAGGCGCTTCGAACGGGTATAGCATATTAGGTTCCTAACTTGCATCGTTCCTATTAATTCCTTTCTTGCCAACTACACGTATAAGTGTAGACATATGTTTAATCCATATATGAACGCGCCGTCCGTCTGTTTACCTTTTAGCATTGCTCCGGGTAGAATAGCCCTCCTCCGACACCACCAGCGATGCGATTTCTAAATCCAGCTCCGTTGAGCCTCCGTTATAACCCGATTTTCAAAGCGCCGTATCTCCAAAGGTTAGAGAGCTGTCCATGGTGAGCCCGGCGCGCACCCGACGGTCGTAAATCATTTGTGATTTTGTATCGCATCGCTGAGATAGCTGGTTGTTCTGCTAGCTAAAGGCCGTGGACTGTGTTGTGTGGTGTCGTTCCACTTCCGGAGGCCCCCCACCTTCCTGTTTAACCCGGAAGCTCCGTAGAGTGGGCCTGGACGGGCGGCCCCCTGGGGCAGTACCAGCATGCTAACACTAGGGGCAGCAAAGGAGTGAAGGAGGCCGGCGGCCGACGGGCACAGCTCTAGTTGAGCTAATAGACACTTGTTATCTCACACCGTTACATCATTACACATGACGCCCGCTGGGCACACCACATCCTAATCTGCCTGTATCCCCCGGCAACAACGCCGCGGGGGCAGCCTCTGATTGGTCCCCGGAGGGGTGAGGAAAAAAAAAATGAAAAACCTGCAGGATGTTCCATTGCTCCTGCCTGTGCTTTTAGGATCATGTGTTCATGTTCCATTGCTTTTGTCTGACCCGAGGATTACCGTTTTTTTTCTTTTTTTCTTACTTTCTTTAGTATGTATACTTTTACTTCTAGACCACTACATCTGAAAGGAAAACACTGTACCTTTTACTCCACTATCATTTATTTGAAAACGTTGGCAAGTTGAAAACTTTGGCAAGGGTCCGGGGACCCCCAGGGGCCCTTGAGGGAGTCCCCCGCTAAATGATAGTTTGGAACCAAATGGACAATTATGGGGTCTGTAACTCTGAGAGTGTACAAATGGAACCAAATGGACCCTTATGGGTCCATTTGGTTCCATCTGTACACTCAGAGTTCCATCTGTACACTCAGAGTTAAATTAACATTGATTTTACAATACAACTTGGGGGTCCCAGAGATAGAAATGCCAATAAATCGGGGGGTCCGTAGACTAATGCATGTCAAACTGGGGGGTCCTTGAAATTTAACGGGTTGAGAATCTCTGCTAGAGCCGTAAAAATCTAATCTTATGGGGGTCCCTGGCGTATCTTTTCAAATGGGGGTCCGTGGGGGCTAATTAGTGTCAATTTGGGGGTCCTTGACATGAAAGAGTTTGGGAACCACTGCCATAGACGCTTCAGAAATCAAAGACCTGTAAGCGTCGGACAAAGCCAACTCTGATGGCGACAACTCATGACGATAAACACAATGTTTTGGGGAAGAACCAAAAATGTGAAGGAAAAAAAACGACACAAAAAGTGTTGTAATACCCTGCCCTTTTTTTCTTCTTTCTAATGATTTGATTGGCCCCAAAACGTTGTGTTTATTGTCATGATTTTGTCACAACAAGAGTTGTCTTCGTCCGAGTCTTAAACGTCTTTAAATAAATACTTTTTGAAACGTCTATGGGAAAAATGAATGGGAAAGTCTCTTCCGGGCCGCTGGTTGGGGGCGGGACTTTGACGCTCTATAACGGGAGGATTTCATTGTAGTGTGTGTGTGTGTGTGTGTGTGTGTGTGTGTGTGTGTGTGTGTGTGTGTGTGTGTGTGTGTGTGTGTGTGTGTGTGTGCTCTGGTTTTTCTATCTTTGTGGGGACACAAATCTGTTTACACAGTCACGTCATGGGGACCAGTTACGGTATGGGGACAAAAAAGCTAGTCCCCATGAGGGAAACCGTTAAAAAACCAACCCAGGAGATGCTTTATATGTGCCTGTGAGGTTTTTAGCCTTGGCCCATAAGGGACGTTTTTTGATCATCGTGTGTGTGTAAGTGGTGCTCAGTATCTCCCCCTAAGGGTTTTAGCTGCTATTGCACTCATTACATTCTCACACACACTTTTGTGGCCGCACCCACATCATTATGTGGCCCCACCCACCCTGTTCCCCACAAGGAGGGATTATACCATCAAATTGAGTGTTAACAGGTGTAACAGAACAGGAGATTCCAGTGAAGATGGCAGCAAAAGAAAAACACAAGGTAAGCTATTTTTTTCTGAATGAACAATTAATAAAAACAGTGCTCAACCACAGATATTTGAAAAATCACTATAACCAGTATTTGACCATAACATTTTGTGAATTAGCTCTGATTATTAAGATAGCTCAGTTAGCTAAGTTAGCTCATAACATTTTGTGAATTAGCTCTGATTATTAAGATAGCTCAGTTAGCTAAGTTAGCTCAAATGGCTCACATGGGCTGAAGACAGTTTAGATCAGTTAGAGGGATTGCTTTTCCTGTACTTTCAGGTTAGTAATGACCTTAAAACTACTGTTTTGTAACACAAATAATTTTGTGATGAAGTTAAGACACTTAGCTTCAGTTTAGCTTCAGATATAAGGATGATGTTGTTTGGTGGTAATTTCATGTAATGTAATCCAATGTGGGCTCCTGAAACGTTTATTTTGCTATTATTTTCTGTGAAAATAGTCAGAATGGGTATACAATTTCGTTTTTGTGTTAGGACTTTCTACTGTATAAAGTATATATGTTGAGTTTGGTCCAGTTTGTAGTGTTGTAGCATTAGCTTCCTTTAGCTGCTGTCCTTCTGTGTAGCACTGTAGCAGTGCAGCCAGTGACTCTGCAATGATGTGATATTAAAGAAAATGGTAATAATATAATAATTGAAACATCAGAAGACGTCCCCATGATGCACATTAGCACGGGGTCCCCAATATGCATGTTTTAAGATGTGTGTGTGTGTGTATTTATGCAAGCTTGAAGGCAAAATATTGAAACTTCAGAAGACGTCCCCATGATGCACATTTAGCACGGAGTCCCCAAGATGCATGTTTTAAGATGTGTGTGTGTTTGTTTGTGTGTGTGTATTTATATGTCCCCGTGATGCACATTAGCTTAAAGTGTGTTAAATGTCCCCATATATCACAGAGCTGAAAGTGTGTTCTAAATACCTACTATGTAACAAAATGGTATATTGGACTACATCAGGATGTTGTAATACTAGTAACATTATCTTACATGAGTTATTTCGAACTCGCTTTTATCCAAAGCAACTTCCAATAAGTGCATTCAACATTGATAGTCAAGTGCACTACTTTCACATGCCTAACTCTTTTAAATATTCAATGAATCTTATTCTAAACAGATGTTGAATGACATGCCTGCAACAGGGGGTGGAGACTCCCCCACAGACACACATGGCTCCAGCAGTTGCCAAGACATCCACTTCAATTGAAAAGGTAAATGGGGAGAGCACACCTTACAAGGTTGTTGTGTAATGTCCTAATGTCTAGTATGACTGTCCGTTCTCTCACACACTCACTCGGTATAATGATGTAAATTTAACAACATAGCCGCAGCCAACTGGTGGTGTTTTTTCCTTTACTGGGGCTTATCAGACTTAACATTATGGTAATGTTTCGGGCCGGGCCAAGTCTTGGGTTGGACCAGTTCGGGTCCAGGCTTTATTGTCAGGCCCGTTAAGAACTCTAACAGCATGTATGTCCCTGTGACGCACATTAGCCTAAAGTAAAGGGCATTAAAAGTCTAAATATTGTAGATCACATAATAGGCAGAATAATTGAAACATCAGAAGACGACCCCATGATGCACATTAGCACGGGGTCCCCAATATGCATGTTTTAAGATGTGTGTGTGTGTGTATTTATGCAAGCTTGAAGGCAAAATAATTGAAACTTCAGAAGACGTCCCCGTGATGCACATTTAGCACGGAGTCCCCAAGATGCATGTTTTAAGATGTGTGTGTGTGTGTGTTTGTTTGTGTGTGTATTTATATGTCCCCGTGATGCACATTAGCTTAAAGTGTGTTAAATGTCCCCATATATCACAGAACTGAAAGTGTGTTCTAAATACCTACTATGTAACAAAATGGTATATTGGACTACATCAGGATGTTGTAATACTAGTAACATTATCTTACATGAGTTATTTCGAACTCGCTTTTATCCAAAGCAACTTCCAATAAGTGCATTCAACATTGATAGTCAAGTGCACTACTTTCACATGCCTAACTCTTTTAAATATTCAATGAATCTTATTCTAAACAGATGTTGAATGACATGCCTGCAACAGGGGGTGGAGACTCCCCCACAGACACACATGGCTCCAGCAGTTGCCAAGACATCCACTTCAATTGAAAAGGTAAATGGGGAGAGCACACCTTACAAGGTTGTTGTGTAATGTCCTAATGTCTAGTATGACTGTCCGTTCTCTCACACACTCACTCGGTATAATGATGTAAATTTAACAACATAGCCGCAGCCAACTGGTGGTGTTTTTTCCTTTACTGGGGCTTATCAGACTTAACATTATGGTAATGTTTCGGGCCGGGCCAAGCCTTGGGTTGGACCAGTTCGGGTCCAGGCTTTATTGTCAGGCCCGTTGAGAACTCTAACAGCATGTATGTCCCCGTGACGCACATTAGCCTAATGTAAAGGGCATTAAAAGTCTAAATATTGTAGATCACATAATAGGCAGAATAATTGAAACATCAGAAGACGACCCCATGATGCACATTAGCACGGGGTACCCAATATGCATGTTTTAAGATGTGTGTGTGTGTGTATTTATGCAAGCTTGAAGGCAAAATAATTGAAACTTCAGAAGACGTCCCCGTGATGCACATTTAGCACGGAGTCCCCAAGATGCATGTTTTAAGATGTGTGTGTGTGTGTGTGTGTTTGTTTGTGTGTGTATTTATATGTCCCCGTGATGCACATTAGCTTAAAGTGTGTTAAATGTCCCCATATATCACAGAACTGAAAGTGTGTTCTAAATACCTACTATGTAACAAAATGGTATATTGGACTACATCAGGATGTTGTAATACTAGTAACATTATCTTACATGAGTTATTTCGAACTCGCTTTTATCCAAAGCAACTTCCAATAAGTGCATTCAACATTGATAGTCAAGTGCACTACTTTCACATGCCTAACTCTTTTAAATATTCAATGAATCTTATTCTAAACAGATGTTGAATGACATGCCTGCAACAGGGGGTGGAGACTCCCCCACAGACACACATGGCTCCAGCAGTTGCCAAGACATCCACTTCCATTGAAAAGGTAAATGGGGAGAGCACACCTTACAAGGATGTTGTGTAATGTCCTAATGTCTAGTATGACTGTCCGTTCTCTCACACACTCACTCGGTATAATGATGTAAATTTAACAACATAGCCGCAGCCAACTGGTGGTGTTTTTTCCTTTACTGGGGCTTATCAGACTTAACATTATGGTAATGTTTCGGGCCGGGCCAAGCCTTGGGTTGGACCAGTTCGGGTCCAGGCTTTATTGTCAGGCCCGTTGAGAACTCTAACAGCATGTATGTCCCCGTGACGCACATCAGCCTAATGTAAAGGGCATTAAAAGTCTAAATATTGTAGATCACATAATAGGCAGAATAATTGAAACATCAGAAGACGACCCCATGATGCACATTAGCACGGGGTACCCAATATGCATGTTTTAAGATGTGTGTGTGTATTTATGCAAGCTTGAAGGCAAAATAATTGAAACTTCAGAAGACGTCCCCATGATGCACATTTAGCACGGAGTCCCCAAGATGCATGTTTTAAGATATGTGTGTGTTTGTTCGTGTGTGTGTATTTATATGTCCCCGTGATGCACATTAGCTTAAAGTGTGTTAAATGTCCCCATATATCACAGAACTGAAAGTGTGTTCTAAATACCTACTATGTAACAAAATGGTATATTGGACTACATCAGGATGTTGTAATACTAGTAACATTATCTTACATGAGTTATTTCGAACTCGCTTTTATCCAAAGCAACTTCCAATAAGTGCATTCAACATTGATAGTCAAGTGCACTACTTTCACATGCCTAACTCTTTTAAATATTCAATGAATCTTATTCTAAACAGATGTTGAATGACATGCCTGCAACAGGGGGTGGAGACTCCCCCACAGACACACATGGCTCCAGCAGTTGCCAAGACATCCACTTCCATTGAAAAGGTAAATGGGGAGAGCACACCTTACAAGGATGTTGTGTAATGTCCTAATGTCTAGTATGACTGTCCGTTCTCTCACACACTCACTCGGTATAATGATGTAAATTTAACAACATAGCCGCAGCCAACTGGTGGTGTTTTTTCCCTTACTGGGGCTTATCAGACTTAACATTATGGTAATGTTTCGGGCCGGGCCAAGCCTTGGGTTGGACCAGTTCGGGTCCAGGCTTTATTGTCAGGCCCGTTGAGAACTCTAACAGCATGTATGTCCCCGTGACGCACATCAGCCTAATGTAAAGGGCATTAAAAGTCTAAATATTGTAGATCACATAATAGGCAGAATAATTGAAACATCAGAAGACGACCCCATGATGCACATTAGCACGGGGTACCCAATATGCATGTTTTAAGATGTGTGTGTGTATTTATGCAAGCTTGAAGGCAAAATAATTGAAACTTCAGAAGACGTCCCCATGATGCACATTTAGCACGGAGTCCCCAAGATGCATGTTTTAAGATATGTGTGTGTTTGTTCGTGTGTGTGTATTTATATGTCCCCGTGATGCACATTAGCTTAAAGTGTGTTAAATGTCCCCATATATCACAGAACTGAAAGTGTGTTCTAAATACCTACTATGTAACAAAATGGTATATTGGACTACATCAGGATGTTGTAATACTAGTAACATTATCTTACATGAGTTATTTCGAACTCGCTTTTATCCAAAGCAACTTCCAATAAGTGCATTCAACATTGATAGTCAAGTGCACTACTTTCACATGCCTAACTCTTTTAAATATTCAATGAATCTTATTCTAAACAGATGTTGAATGACATGCCTGCAACAGGGGGTGGAGACTCCCCCACAGACACACATGGCTCCAGCAGTTGCCAAGACATCCACTTCCATTGAAAAGGTAAATGGGGAGAGCACACCTTACAAGGATGTTGTGTAATGTCCTAATGTCTAGTATGACTGTCCGTTCTCTCACACACTCACTCGGTATAATGATGTAAATTTAACAACATAGCCGCAGCCAACTGGTGGTGTTTTTTCCTTTACTGGGGCTTATCAGACTTAACATTATGGTAATGTTTCGGGCCGGGCCAAGCCTTGGGTTGGACCAGTTCGGGTCCAGGCTTTATTGTCAGGCCCGTTGAGAACTCTAACAGCATGTATGTCCCCGTGACGCACATCAGCCTAATGTAAAGGGCATTAAAAGTCTAAATATTGTAGATCACATAATAGGCAGAATAATTGAAACATCAGAAGACGACCCCATGATGCACATTAGCACGGGGTACCCAATATGCATGTTTTAAGATGTGTGTGTGTATTTATGCAAGCTTGAAGGCAAAATAATTGAAACTTCAGAAGACGTCCCCATGATGCACATTTAGCACGGAGTCCCCAAGATGCATGTTTTAAGATGTGTGTTTGTTTGTTTGTGTGTGTGTATTTATATGTCCCCGTGATGCACATTAGCTTAAAGTGTGTTAAATGTCCCCATATATCACAGAACTGAAAGTGTGTTCTAAATACCTACTATCTATCTACTATTTAGTATGACTGTCTTTTATTGGTTTGGGTTTTATTGGTGTGTATTTGTTAACCCCCTGCACTGCATGTTTTGTATTGATTTTATTGTTGTATTGCACAAGTTGTTTTTCGTGCTAGGCCTGTCCCCTTTCTTTCCCCAAATGTATTTGAGCTAATTATATACTTGTCACTCTATTATCTTATCTGCCTCACTGATGTATTGCCCTAACCTTTTAATATATACTGTGTAGTTATATATAAATAAAGTTGTTACATTTTCCACAAATGCCTCTCGTAAATTGTTCCTGTTAAAGGGGAAGTTGGTCAAAGTTTACACTCTAGGGGTTCCTCCTGCCCCCTCAACAAGCGGGAGGTGGCGTAGTCAGGATATTAGTACCAATTTGTTCGCTTGTACAATTAAATAGCAAAAATAGCAGTCTACAAGCTCAAAATGTGTTGTGCTTTGACGCGTTTTGAGCTTGTAGATTGGCTATTTTTTTATTGGAAAACTGAATTATGTTTTAGCTATTTTTGAATTGGTTATGGTTTTGAATTATTATTATTATTATTATTATTATTATTATTATTATTATTATTTTCCCAAATGGATTCATATGGTATGTTACCTTAATAACTTAATTACAAATTCATTGGACATGAAAGAAGGCAATAACATTTTAATACTAGTCATAGACTGAAGTTGCCCGTTTGGAATTAAAGCTGAATGATATATCAGTATTTTGATTAAGCCCATATCTGGGAATGCCCATATATGGACATATTGTATTCATAAATCCATATGACATCAGACATCTATGCATGTCAGACGTCAGTCATCTACATATGTATGTAGCAATACAGCCCATATATGGAGATACCATATATGGAGATAGAGGCATCAGTAATTGTAGGACTCCCCTTTATGCCCATACTGTATATGGAGATCCCTGATGCCATCCCAAGTCCATGTCAACAATATTAAGCCCATATCTGGGAATGCCCATATATGGACCTATTGTAGTCATCAATCCAGATGACCTAATCATACACTGGAGATCCATACATAAAAACGACTCGAGGTTGCCTCTCGCCCCAGGGCGTTTTACTAGTTAGTAATTACACTTGTTGCAAGGTCCCCATTAATCACATTAGATCGGACCTTGTGTGAATTATTTAAATGATATTCAAATGAGGTCCCCATCAACCATGTTAACCAGATTTTTCACAAGTCCCCATATGGCATGGTCCAGATATTACTTCATCAATTCTGATATTTAAAGTCGTGTATAAGCTTACAAAGCCATAGTTGTTATACCTGATTTTTTTCATAGCTGTATAACCTTTAGAAAGGGTGGTCCCCACGAGGGATGAAAAAAATGTTGGTCCCCACAAACCACAAAAACCAGTATGTGTGTGTGTGTTTTATTTCACCGTGTCGGGGGGGTTGGGGGCGGGACTTCGACGCTCTATAACGGGAGGATTTCATTGTAGTGTGTGTGTGTGTGTGTGTGTGTGTGTGTGTGTGTGTGTGTGTGTGTGTGTGTGTGTGTGTTTTATTTCACCGTGTCGGGGGGGAGACTGGGTTGCATACCACAGTATAGTTCCCACACTTGTTCATGTCAAGGACCCCCAAATTGACACTGATTCGCCCGCGGACCCCCATTTGAAAATATATTCCATGCGACCCCCGTAAGAGAAGATTTTTACGGCTCTAGCAGAGATTCTCAACCCATTTAATTTCAAGGACCCCCTAGTTTGACATGCATTAGTCTACGGACCATTAGTCTCCGGACCGGATGCATTAGTCTACAGGAAAAACTAGACCTATATTAAATTGTTCATAGGATCAATACAAGTAAATTAATACATGATAACCCTTCCACAGTAGTAGCTTTTTCATATTTTCTATTATGTTGCATATTTTCCTACATAATGCCTAATTTGCATATTTAAAAATGTAAAACGTGTAATACAATAAATCATTGTCTTCGTGTAAGTAATCAATTGGGGAAGTGTCATGTTGATTACAATCTATATGGTTTTGCACACTCAATTCATAATTAACGTTCCAATGTTGGTGCTGCATGGACTAAGAACCAAAAAGAACTGAACCGGTTCCCATTGGGAACCAACCGGTGGAAAAAGGGGCCTCACAAGGGTCCATTTGGTTCCTATAACTATCATTTAGCCCCGGAACCCCATCATGGTGAGATGCTCGGTGTGGATCGCAAACCGATCCGCTGGCCCTCAAGGTCAACCCGTGTGACCTTTGACCTCGACCTGTGCGTGACCTTTGACCTCGACCTGTGCGTGACCTTTGACCTCGACCCGTGCGTGACCTTTGAACCTGCATGCGCGCGACCTCTCACCTTTGGCAGCCCACGCAGACGAGCACGATGACGATGGTGACGACGAAGGCAGAGGCTGCGGCGATGGCTCCCAGGATGAGGACCTTGTCCTTAAAGTCCATGACACACGCACGCACACACACACACACACACAGGCAGCACGCACACACGCACACACACAGGCAGCACGCACGCACACACACACACACACACAGGCAGCACCCACACACGCACACGCACACTCACTCCGTCTCACACGCACAAGTGTGAGGTTTTCTCAGGAAAACCTAAAGGATGGCGAGAGAGAGAGAGAGAGAGGGGGGGGGGGGGGGGTGATATGGTTACATGAGAGGCAGAGTTGACAGGAAGCACATATTGTGCATGTGTGTGTGCGTGCGTACGTGCGTGCGTGCGTGCGTGCGTGCGTACAGATATAAAAGATGCACAGCATCATCACGTGTCTCATATCTCACAAAGATCTCTCTTTCTCTCCTTTTCCTTCTCAATAGACTATGGGTCTGATGGAGAGAGCCATTGCATATGTGCCGTCGGGCAGAAACATCTGTATTTTAACTTTTTGTTTTGGTAAATTTATGCCCAACTTTGTCATTCTATGTCACACACAAGTAGCAAAAATAGCCAATCTATAAGGCACATTAAGTGAAGGTGAGGGCCACGAGTTGCCCACCCATGCAATAGAGCAGCGGTTCCCAAACCTCTTTGGCCATGCACCCCCTGTTACCTCCCGACCTAGCTGATGCACCCCCTGTTACCTCCCGACCTAGCTGATGCACCCCCTGTTACCTCCCGACCTAGCTGATACACCCCCCCACATGGAAATATAAATTGCGTAAGCTATATAGAGACATATTTCCTTTTTATCCACATATATGAACCTGAATATGGCATAATATATGCAGCATAGGCTATATTCTGCATTATTTGCCATATATTGGCATAATATATATACCCCCCCCCCCCCTGGAAGAGTTAACTTCCATGACATTTGCAGTGCTGCAGCTATAGTCAAAACGGGTAGGCTACTGCAATCTACAGCCATGTCTTTCTCGCGTTACGTCTCGTCCTTTTAATTAACCCGACGCGCTCGAATGCCAATAAATGTGACTGCCGAGCCAGCGCAAGTGGGGACCGCATCTGCATCTATAGGTAGGCTAACCCAGCCAGCCTGAGCCCACCACCACCATATCCAAGTCTGGCACCTTAACACCTCTTTTTTTCCCTCACTGTCCGTGGTGGGGGGTGGACCGCGTTGCCTGTCCCTTGTACACATGCAGATCAGGCATTGAAATGCTAATATGGGTGCTTGTTTTCACCTGCCAGGTATGCATGCATACAGTACTGTACTCTGCTTATAGGCTACTTGATCACAATATGAAACCATCACCAGCAAGAACACCCTGGCTGGCAACAGCGATGCCAGCCTGCTGTTGAAACAAATCTTACAAATAAGTGTTTAGAACCTAAACGCTTGGGTTTAGTGTGAAACGAAAAAAACAACTATTTTTTGCCCCCCGCGGGGCGGGCGGCCGGGCGGGCCCCCATGAGGATTATAAAAACATTTCATCTCTGCTACCACCAGTAGCCTACCACAGGGGTTCTCAACCCGTGGGTCGCGACCCCTCGGGGGGTCGCCAAATTAGTTTAGGGGGTCCCCAAATTATTAAAAATAGCAGACCTACAAGCTCGTAGCGCGCCACTCGGTGGCGCGCTATGAGCTTGTAGATCTGCTATTTTTCAATAGCTAAATTATAACAATGCTTAAAACACCAAAATGGGTTCCCGCCCAAAATGGTTTAAGGTTATTGTAGCAGTCAATTTATATTGGGGGTCGGGAGGGGGCGGGGCGGGGGTCCCGAGATATTGCCAAAGCATTTCCGGGGGTCCCCGGCCAAAAACGTTGAGAACCCCTGGCCTACCACACAAGGTTTAGGCTGCGCAGGGAGGCAGTCTAATATAGGCTACAGTAATGTCATAAACGTGCATGCAGGTCACGACAGTGACAGAGACAGACAGAACAGGAGCGGAGGAGGAGATGCAGCTATTTGCAAAACAGCATTTGTCACGGGCTGTGTGTGTCCAAACTCATTCCAATGACGTGAGCAATGTTATTTAATTAATGCTTCACAGAATCACAGGTTCAGGTTTTCGTTCACTAATCTTGTTGTATAATAAATTAATAAACACTTTAATAATTGTATATACAACTAACAAGTTGCAACACACAGTGACAGTTGCTTGCAAGTTGCGTGTGCGTGCATGCGTCTGTGTGTGTGTGTGTGTATGAGAGGGGGGTGAGGCGGGCAGCAACGTTTTTATTTACTTTTTTCGTCATGTAACTATGGTTTCCAAGGTCGTACTGCAGTTGTTCATGTCGCAAAAAACGAGGGCGAGGCTTGATTTCATAGGACGTGCCAGCCGTCACATTTATTAACGTCGGAACGAAATTAAGGAAGGATCAGCTGTTTGCGATCACTTTATAAATGCTGTGGCGACGTGGGTGTACTACAAAACCTACACTCGAATTTGGGGCAGATTTTACACTCAATTGATAAATGAGGGCCTCAGAGTTACAGACCCATAAGGGTCCATTTGGTTCCATGTGCTCAAACAAGTGCTCTGATTTTCCTGCATGCTGTTTGTGATGTCACAGCCTGCAAATGCCATATATGTCAATGGGATTTTGCCAGCAGATGTCACCGTTTTGCCTGTTTTCATTGCAGCTCAAAAGGCTTCCAAACCCCAGAGAAAACCCACAGAAAGTCCACTGAATGGTCAAAGTTCAGGTTTTTTTGGGGTGTAATTGAGGTCATAAAACCTCAAATAAAAAACATTTTAAACTGGAAGGGTTTGCACTCCTCCCCCTCCTTGCTTGCTGCTGATTCTGCTGTGCTGCCGTATGCTAATGTTTTGCTGCTCACCCTCCTCCACCACCCCAGCTACCACCTGTCTCACCCCTCCACCACCCCAGCTACCACCTGTCTCACCCCTCCACCACCCCAGCTACCACCTGTCTCACCCCTCCACCACCCCAGCTACCACCTGTCTCACCCCTCCACCACCCCAGCTACCACCTGGCTCACCCCTCCACCACCCCAGCTACCACCTGTCTCACCCCTCCACCACCCCAGCTACCACCTGGCTCACCCCTCCACCACCCCAGCTACCACCTGTCTCACCCCTCCACCACCCCAGCTACCACCTGTCTCAGCCTCCACCACCCCAGCTACCACCTGTCTCACCCTCCACCACCCCAGCTACCACCTGTATCACCCTCCACCACCCAGCTACCACCTGTCTCACCCTCCTCCACCCCAGCTACCACCTGTCTCACCCTCCTCCACCCCAGCTACCACCTGTCTCACCCTCCACCACCCCAGCTACCACCTGTCTCACACTCCTCCACCCCAGCTACCACCTATCTCACCTCCTCCACCCCAGCTACCACCTGTCTCACCCTCCACCACCCCAGCTACCACCTGTCTCACCCTCCACCACCCAAGCTACCACCTGTCGTTTTGGATCTGCTGCTTAGGTATACGGGGGATTCAGAGTCCCTATGGTTGGGACTGATGTGCTTGATCAGAGTACCTAAAAAGAAGATCCAATTCATCGCCAAACCATAATAAATATATTGCTCATTATATATATATTTATGAATTTATTGAATATATATATATATATATATATATATATATATGTGTATATTCAATAAATATATATTCCATCCATTCTTGAGTTGTCCTGACAAATGGTTCTAGTAGGAGGAGAGAGAGAGAGAGAGAGAGATAGAGAGAGAGAGAGAGAGAGAGAGAGAGAGAGACAGTCCCTGGACAGAGTGATAGTCACTCGCCCTGCGTTTCCATTCTCAGCCTCGTTAATGAAGCTAATTTGGGTTTTAATTAACCAGCCCTCGCGCTGCAGGCGTCCCTGTTTAAGGGGCATGTCATGTGACGTGCGTGCGTGCGTGCGTGTGTGCGTGCGTGCATGCGTGCGTGCGTGCGTGCGTGCGTGCGTGCGTGCGTGCGTGCGTGCGTGCGTGTCTTGGAGCAGTGGTTCTCAACCAGTGGTCCGGGGACCACCAGTGGTCCTTGAGGGGGTTCCAGGTGGTCCCCATGCAGCTAAATGACGGAGAGTTGCTAACCAAATGGACCCTTATTAGATCTTTAACTCTTGAGAGCGTAAATTGAAACCAAATGGACCCGTTCAATTATTGTTAAACATCTGCATTACTTAATTTACAAGAAAGTCTTACACAATTAGAGAATGTAGAATTATTGTTATGTTGATCAACGGTTTGCCTGTTGTCTCTCCTAATGGTATACCGACATCAATACAGCATGGAATTGTGCGGATAAAATCTTATATATCCAACGATAACAAAACATGTGTTTTGGGTCTGAGAGACTATAAATGTCATCAAAGGGTGGTTCCGTGGCTCAAATGAAGAATAAAGAATGGACCTTAAAAAAAAAAAAAACCTGCATGAAATCATGAAGGTTTGATTTCTAATACGTTTACTTGCACTCAACTAGAGGCTAATATTGCCTCTAAAAAATAAAAAATAAAATATAATTATTATACTTATAATTGTGCAGGATAGAAAATGAGTATTTTATTTGGGTGACTCGCTCGACAATAGACCTCTGATTGATCTGTGAGTTTGTAGATCGGCGTGTTTTTGCCAGCGTGCGACAGAGTAGAAACGCACGCACGCACGCACGCACGCACGCACGCACGCACGCACGCACGCACGCACGCACGCACGCACGCACGCACGCACACACACACACAGTATGAATTAAGTATTAGATTAGAGCGAGAAGAGAGGAGCCAAACATGCATGACTAAAGTACAGTTCTCTAAACCAGGTCAGAGAGAGAGAGAGAGAGAGAGAGAGAGAGAGAGAGAGAGAGAGACTATAGCTGTGGCTTTCTGTTTCTTGCAGATAGACTGTGTACTAACATTAGTTAACAACACCCACCATCCTCTATGAGCGTGTAGATCTGCTATATATATAATACATTTGTGCGTGCGTGCGTGCGTGCGTGCGTGCGTGCGTGCGTGCGTGCGTGCGTGTACATTTAGGCTGACTTTGAGGTATTTTTTACCTTTTCCAGTTTTCAATACTTTTAGTCTCAGAGGCAAGGAGGGAGGAAGGAAGGAAGGAAGGAAGGAATTATCGACGGCGGTGGGGCGGGTGAGCGAGGAGAGAGAGAGCGAGGGGCGGTGATGAGACGAGGCAGATGAAGACAGACAGACAGACAGACAGACAGACAGACAGACAGACAGACAGACAGACAGACAGGCAGACAGACAGACAGACAGACAGACAGACAGACAGACAGACAGACAGACAGACAGCAGTACCGTCTCATTTCAGTTCAGAACGGGTGTGGAGGATGTGAGGAGGGGGGGGGGGGGGGTAGTGGTGTGAAAATGGGGTCATATCAGCGCTATCGCTTTCCGTGCCAAGATGCCCACCTCCCCTCCACACACACACACACACACACACACACACACACACACACACACACACACACACACACACACACAAACACACACACACCCTTAGGCTGCTAATGCGTAGCGGAGGGTGCACCTCTCCCCTCCCCCGATTCAAGTGCCTCGGCCAGAGCCATAGAGTAAGACAGAGTTACGACAACTCTGTTCACTTCATGGGGCTTCAGTCCAATGGTGGCTCTTCTACATAGACTTCTATTGCAGAAAGAGTGGCAAGTCCTGGACCGGACGTTGGCAGAATGCACTGGACTCAGGGCAACAGCCCAGCTTTAATGATCTTAAATCCCTTTATTTTAGATCGTTTTTAAGGGGCGCCAGCCCCTTCTATAAACAGCTTTTGTCCCCACATTGACCATGAATGGGGAATTCAGGTTAAATTTCCGCTAAATATGACGTAAATTAAACATCAAAACATCAAACGCCATTGACATTGAAGGGAAAATGTATATAATGTAAACAAGCAAATCAGCTAACCAATTACAGGCAACAGGCATTCTGATTGGCCAGTATGAGATGAGGCATGATGATGTATGATGATAAGAGCAGCCCTCACTTCACACGGGTGTTATTTTTGAGTGGTGTAAACCACTCCTACAACTGGCTTTGTTATTGAGTGGTGTAAACCACTCCTACAACTGGCTTTGTTATTGAGTGGTGTAAACCACTCCTACAACTGGCTTTGTTAGTTTACGTGTCTGTTCGTACCAAAAAACGAGCATGGTTGCTATGGTCACCCAGTTCACACGGGTGTGATTTCATTAACCACTCCTACAACTGGCTTTGTTAGTTTACGTGTCTGTTCGTACCAAAAAATGAGCATGGTTGCTATGGTCACCCAGTTCACACGGGTGTGATTTCGTTACGTCAGACATTACGTCAGACAACAGCTGATCAGTCTATATAAGACCTTACACCACTCAGTTCACACGGGTGTGATTTTTTTTAGTAATAGTAACATAAACATTACAGAGACTTTAGTTGTCACTGTACAATACTTTAAAACAGTTGTCATGTTGCACACATGCCTAAAATTGCTGATATTTGCGCCGCCCTCGTTGAAAACAATGTATTTCCAACTCCAGCTTGTCCCTCTCCACTCAGGCTGCATGAATGGTGCTCGAGCGCTCGGTTTTCTGACCCCTCAATGTCGTAACTCTGTCTTAGGCCTCACTCACACGGTCGCTGCAGATTGCTCTGTGCTTGCTGTATACAAAGGGTGTGACACAGCTTGCCCCAATGCATTTCAGGCATGCAGCAATGCATTAAAGGTCTGAGTGAGGCCTTACTCTCAGTGGTGGAAAAAGTACTCAATTGTTTTACTTAAGTAAAAGTACCAATACTGCAATTTAGAAGTACTTCGTTACAAGTAAAAGTACGGAATTGAAAAGTACAAAAGTATCGGCATCCAAATGTACTTAAAGTACTACAAGTAGTTCAAAATGTGTACAAAATCTTTTGAAAATAGCAGATCTACAAGCTCACAATGAGTCACGTTGCGACGCATTGTGAGCTTGTAGATCGGCTATTTTCCAATGGCCGAAATGTATAGGGTTGAATTATTTTGCCAAATTATTTCGGGGGGTCCCCAAAATAATGGAAATGAAGAGTTTACATACACATAGTAGGCCTACATGCAAACATTCCTTAATGATTATATCTGGTTTCAGTATTCATTTATGATATATTTTCTCTGTTATTAAGGTTATTTTTGATTGATTGTTGTTTGTATTGGGGGTGGGTAGGGGGGGGGACCCCCAGAAAGCATTTCTGGGGGTCCCCAGCCAAAAACGTTGAGCTGTAGGCTATGTGGGGATTATCTGAGGAGGTACCATTTGAGTGGGCAAATGGTTACATACATGAAACTAAATTGTTTATGGGTAAATATAAGTAAAATAATATAGCCATATCCATAGGAGTGGCTTTTTATATTTTTCCAAAAAAGAATACAAACAGCATATTACAAGTTATGAATCTTGAACCTAGCAAAATGATAGTTATAGGAACCAAATGGACCCTTATGGGTCTGTAACTCAGAGAGTGTATACAAATGGAACCAAATGGACTAGAGATGTCCCGATATATGTCGGTATCGGTATCGGCCCTTATTTGTCATATCGGGTCATCATCGGTGTCAGCGAATAATAACGCCCCGACCTGATTACGCCACAGCAGTGGTTCTCAACCAGTGGTCCGGGACCGCTTATGAAACCAAATAGAACTCCTCTCCTCTCCTCTCCTCTCCTCTCCTCTCCTCTCCTCTCCTCTCCTCTCCTCTCCTCTCCTCTCCTCTCCTCTCCTCTCCTCTCCTCTCCTCTCCTCTCCTCTCCTCTCCTCTCCTCCCCTCCCCTCCCCTCCCCTCCTCTCCTCTCCTCTCCCTCCCCTCCCCTCCTCTCCTCTCCTCTCCTCTCCTCTCCTCTCCTCTCCTCTCCTCTCCTCTCCTCTCCTCTCCTCCCCTCCTCTCCTCTCCTCCCCTCTCCTCTCCTCTCCTCTCCACTCTGCCTGCCTGTCGCACACTGATGCATAATTCATCTCTGTGCCAGTTTGAAGGAACCCCCCCACCACCCGCCCCCGCTATATGTGAAGAACTGGAGAGAGACAGAGAGAGAGGGAGAGAGAGAGAGAGAGAGAGAGAGACAGAGAGAGAGAGAGAGAGAGAGAGAGAGAGAGAGAGAGAGAGAGAGAGACAGAGAGAGAGAGAGAGAGAGAGAGAGAGAGAGAGAGAGAGAGAGAGAGAGAGAGAGAGAGAGAGGGGGAGGGGAAGAGAGACATTAGAAAGGTAGGAACACAAACAATACAAACTACGAAAAACTACGCCATCACATTATCAAATGAAATAGTGTGGTTTAAAGAACTGAACTTTATTCCTACAAATAAAGTTCACAGTGTATGAGTGGCTGCCGACCGGAAGCGTTCCGGCGGCTCAAACTGAACACGGAAGTGTTGGCTGCATGCACAGAGCCCATTGTGATATAATTCACGCCAGCATTTATTGTCCCTGTTCAGCTCTTATTTTGAAAAGCCACATTTCCAGACTTCCGGTCGTGATCGTATGTTAGCGTGTTGGACGTCACCTCCTGTGTATCAAACGGAGCCAACCGAGTGCAGTGGAAGGCATCACAGCATTCACTTCTAGTCATTTTTGAGTGGTGTAAACCACTCCTACAACTGGCTTTGTTAGGTTACGTGTCTGTCTGTCTGTTCGTACCAAAAAATGAGCATGGTTGCTATGGTCACCCAGTTCACACGGGTGTGATTTCATTACGTCAGACATTACGTCAGACCACAGCTGATCAGTCTATATAAGACCTTACACCACTCAGTTCACACGGGTGTGATTTTTACTAGTTGACTAGTTGCCTACTTTACTAGTCGACTACCTATTATGTAAAAAAGAAAACACGTTTTTTTTTTATAAATATTTGTACATTTAAAAACTGTGTACATTGGTGACTATAATCTACCTGATCTTGAGGCCTACAAAATCGGGGAAAAAATAAAAAAGATACACTTTTTTTTTAAATCAACTAGTCAACTAGTAGGATACCAACAAGGTCGGCTAGTGGATTTACTAGTCAACTAGTCGGCTAGTCAACTAGTCGACTAGTCGGCTAGTTGCTTAATGCCCTACAGCGCCGGCTCCCTGCCGTGGAATAAAGCTTGTTTTGACCAAAAATGCCATCTGGGACGAGGAATAGGAGATACAGGCGATTGAAAGAAACAGATAGAATTGGATGTTTATTGGCACGACGATCCAAGATGGCGCGACCCAAGTGAGGAGTGAGGGGCGCTAATATATTAAAGTCTAACTCATGTTGCTATGATTAGGTGATGTAATGGTGATGTAAAACAAACGGTGACAAAACAAACATTTTTGTTAATGGCATGTAATGTTTCTGTTAGGGACAAGATGAATTTTCCATTCATTGTCAATGGTGTTTTTAAAACAAACATTGAACTAAAAACAAACATTAAACCTGTATATAGGAGGGGCTAGTGCCCCTCAACAACAGCTAGCAACCAGATGCTAACGTGAGTAGCATTATGACTTGATCAATCAAAAGCACCATAAAAGAGCAATTGCCGTAGGGCTACGGCAATGGCGCTATAAAGCGTAACATTTATTAATTGCTTATAATTGCCGTAGAACTACGCCAATGGTGCGATAGCTGTTAACACTCCGAACGCCCAGGACAAAGTTCTTTGTCCTTTCTATTAGTAACGCCCGTCGCCCAGGACGAAGTATTGTCCAAAAGACGAAGTTTATTGATACGAGAACAGATCGCATGGCTGTATAGCCCAGGCGCGCCTGCTGGGCTCTCCTCTGTGACGCGCAAGAGTGATACGTCATCGAAAAACTCCCTCCCCTGTTTAGCTGATGAAAACGAAAATCTTAAAACGTTCATAAATCGCGATCTAAATCATCCCGTCTTTTTCTGAAAAAAGATCCTGTGTTAGACGGCCAATCCCAGATAGTGTTGATTTTGTCAACTAAAACTATGACGAAATAATGTCCGTAGACCACTACTACTATTTTATACTTGAACTATACATTGTTTACGGTTTTATTTTTATTTTCATTTATTTTTTTCTCTTTTTATTTACATGTTTCTAACATCATCTTCCTACAGTGACATGTCCAATTTACTGCTTATTGGCTCTCCTCCATGTTGACAGGAGAGATGATCAGAGGAGCAGAGTTTCTACCACCATCATTAGACTGAGTCTGGACAGAAGTATGGATATAGTCTCTCAGTGAAGATGCAGCCAGTGAAAGAGTGGATATTTACTCTGGTCTCCACATCATAAAACGAGACCAGGCCCTCCTCATAGTCCACAAACACTCCCACTTCCTGGAGCTCCTCTCTTACTGAGCTCCTTCTCTAACTGAGTGATTTCCTGTTTCAGATCTTTGATGGAGCCTTCAGCCTTTTTCTCTGTTGTTGTCTGCTTACCAATGAGCTCAGCCTGGCTTCTCTCGATACAGCTGATCAGAGCAGTGAAGACCTGCACACTGTCTGCTATCACTGTGTCTGCGTCTTCCCTGCTGAGCTCTACTGAGCGTTTGACCTCCTGAATCTTCACTCGTCTCTCCTGGATCATCTGCTGCATCTCAGCCTCTGTCTTTGCTTCATATTCTTCTTTCATCTTGTGACTCCTGAAATGTTGCACCATCTCAGAAACCAAAGTATTGACAGATAACTGTGGTCTCGTATGGAAGGTTTCGTTGCACAGTGGACACTTGCACACATCACTAGTGTCCCAGTAACGTGTGATACAGGCTTTGCAGTAGTTGTGTCCACACGGGGTGGTGACTGGATCAGTGAACACATCCGTACAGATGGAACACTGCAGGTGATCTTCAGGACGGAGACCGCTGGCAGACGCACCCATTTCCACACGCCGGCGACGATAGCTGGAAAAGATGTCGAAGAAAAACCTCGGGCTCGACCCGTTATCTAAAGCTATAGGCCAAGAACTTTAAACGGAGGAGATGTCCAAGCCAAGTTGGTTGACACGATGACGTAGGTAGCAGCAGAGGCTGGAAGACAGTTCGTGGGAGGTGCTCTGTATAGTTTCTGATGGGATGTGAAGGACAGAAGGTCCAGGTGTCTGTAGTATCTGATGGGCTGTGAAGGACAGAAGCTCCAGGTGTCTGTAGTATCTGATGGGCTGTGAAGGACAGAAGCTCCAGGTGTCTGTAGTATCTGATGGGCTGTGAAGGACAGAAGCTCCAGGTGTCTGTAGTATCTGATGGGCTGTGAAGGACAGAAGCTCCAGGTGTCTGTAGTATCTGATGGGCTGTGAAGGACAGAAGCTCCAGATGTCTGTAGATTCTGATGGGCTGTGAAAGACTTCTAGAAGGTCCAGATGTCTGTAGTATCTGATGGGCTGTGAAGGACAGAAGCTCCAGGTGTCTGTAGTATCTGATGGGCTGTGAAGGACAGAAGCTCCAGGTGTCTGTAGTATCTGATGGGCTGTGAAGGACAGAAGCTCCAGGTGTCTGTAGTATCTGATGGGCTGTGAAGGACAGAAGCTCCAGGTGTCTGTAGTATCTGATGGCCTGTGAAGGACAGAAGCTCCAGGTGTCTGTAGTTTCTGAAGGGCTGTGAAGGACAGAAGGTCCAGGTGTCTGTAGTATCCGATGGGATGTGAAGGACAGAAGCTCCAGAGATCTCAGTCTCCTGGTGACAGTCTGGTGTGGAGTTGGTTGAAGGTCTGCCGTCTGTGGAAGGAGAAAGTCTTGAGTCGAAGACTCTGAGGGCGCTCTTTGCATGTGTGCATGTCTGCCTTTTATGTGGTTGGCCAATGTGCCAGTAGTCACTTGTGAGTCAGTCGTATCCATTTATGGAGTGCTGATGTCAGTCATGTCCATATATGGAGTCCACGATGATGTCAGACTTGGGTATGTCAGCTATCTCCAAATATGGAGATCCAGGTGTTCAGCTCTACCCAAAAATGGAGTCCATGGGCGTGGCCTGACTCACGGTGGTTACCGCGACAAATAGAGCTCTAGATATTTAACAGAACTAGACCCGGTGCCCGGCTGTAGAGCACGAGTCGGTAATGATGGACGTTGGAGATCCATGCCCCACCCGGCTATGCAATACCCGTTGTAGGCCTTTTTTGTGGCAGTTCTGGTCAACCGTGGGTCCGACCTGACTCGGCCCCGGGAACTGCACTCCCTGCGGGGGTGTGGAACGTGTGTGTCGAATTTGAAGTCGGTGGGGCGAGTTACGTGGATGACACACATAAGACGTACAGACGTACAGAGACTTGGTGCATTTATAGTTAGATATATGCTTCCCCATTGTGACATCATTGAAATCCAAAAACTCTGTACACACCAAGCCCCCAGTAAGGCTATCCAACGTTGAAGATGCCACTACCTACTGGCGAAATGTGGAATTGCAGCACTTTAATGGAGGTGGACGGACATTCATGACGTCACGTGAAAAGCGGCTAGGCTAGGCTAAACTTCCACTCGCTCGAGCCATTGAGTTATAATTATACTTCCGGCAGTCTTCCGGGTGCTTCAAAACGCCACAGAGCAACTTCCACTGAAATGAATAGCGGAGGGGAGGGGCTAACGCTGCGGTTCGGTCTCTATCCTTTATAGATCTATGGTACACACACATGGTCCAACACACATTGACGTTAAAGCCTTTTCCATATATGGTCACGCCCTGTGATTTGTGACATCATCAGGGATCTCCATATATGGCCATATATGTAGTCGTGACATAGACGACATCGCCAGGGGCCCTTCCCCATGTGGGAATGTCAATATAATATGGCCATATCATTTCCCGTTTCGTTGGTTCGTTCATCACCTAGATCTGCATATATGGAGCCGGCCAGCAACTGACTGACCTCAAACCCTTAGATCTCCATATATGGAGCTGACCTGTTCTGACGTTCCATATGTTGATCCCTCCCCACCCGTCCTTCTGGTTATGACATTCCATATGTTGATCTGACCACATCGAACCCTGTGTACACTCAGGACACGCTCCATACTGTACTGTATATGGCCAGTACAGAATTAATTCCATATGTTGATCGAACCCTGTACACTCAAGACACGCTCCATACATGGCCAGTACAGAATTAATTCCCTTATGTTGATCTGACCCCCCCATGCCAAAGCGCCAGCGCTCGCCCAGCAGTCTGCCGTCACCCAGGCGGATGCGTGCTTCTCGCCCTCAGGGCGTCTTACTGGTTTTTAGTACCGATGTCTGCGCATTGTACCCGTTGTGTCCGTCTGTCTGTCAGTATGTGCCCATATTTTGCATGGCTATATATGGAGATATCGGTCGGACCGTCAGTTCTGGACTTTTGATTTTGATTATTACGAAACACACTGTACGAAATATTATTACGAAGCTATAATAACCACTATATGTCGGCTCACAATGTGTCGCGACGCACGCACGCACGCACGCACGCACGCACGCACGCACGCACGCACGCACGCACGCACGCACGCACGCACGCACGCACGCACGCACGCACGCACGCACGCACGCACACACACACACACTCATGACCCAGATTTGACCCCGGCCTCCCTCCCTCCCTCAACCACTTAAGTCCCATACGTTGTTGAGCGGGATCCCTCAGGGGTGTACCCTAGTGTCTCTTCACTTTTCACATACATTAAGTATCCGAAAATAGCCTCTATATAGCCTACATCTCGATGGTCTTGTAAAAGCTTTGCTAGATGTTCTGCTAATGTTCTCCAACAACATGTGGATGGATGCTGACCCACTGAGGACGGGAAGCCCTTTTGGTGTTTTAAAAGCTATAATATGACACAGATGCGTCCTCAGGTCTAAATGGGTTAAAGCATTATGTCAATCTTCAGCTATTGAAAAATCGCAGATCTACAAGCTCGTAGCGCGGCACTCTGTGCCGCGCTACGAGCTTGTAGGTCTGCAATTTTCTTTTTAATCGTGAAAA
>NC_136807.1:54447315-54449815 GCF_951216825.1 Electrona antarctica
CACCTCGACACCTCGACAATGGGCAGCTTATGGAAAAACCTGAATCCCCGCATGCAGGTGCATTCACCCAAATGTTAACCTGTCAACCACCACCTCTCTCTCTCTCTCTCTGTCTCTCTCTCTCTATCCCCCCCCCCCCTCCCCAAGGACATCTACAGCAGTAGCTCATCCTCACTTTGTTTCCAGTAAACCAAATCCTAATCCCACTAAAAGCAAAACGGCGCTGCTCCTAAAGTTGTCCCGACGACATTTAAACGTCCATCCAGTTAAAAAAGGAAAAAAAACAACTACATTTACAGGTTGGCACAAGATGAGCCCTGAGTCGAGTCCCTGTTGCCTCGCGGCGGTGAATACTTAATGTTTTTTTTTGTTGGCGATCCTCCAAAAATATACAAGAGGCACAAAGTGTGTTCCGTCATCAGTTCAATAAGGGACACGTCTTTATAGATTCCAAAAAAGGCAGGGGTTCCCAAACTTTTTTTGGCCCGGGCCAGGCCCCCCCCCCCCCCCCCCTCATCCTCGCAACACAGTACCGATATTTGCAACCTTACACATTTAGATGCCATTGGAACTATTTGTATTAAAACTTTTCAATCAAAGTCAACAACACATTTTCACAACATGTATGTAAGATGCCATCTTAGAATAGATGTAAGACCTATTTGACAGTGCAGGAACATCGATGCATCAATCACGCGTCAACGACCACCAGCTGGTCACAGTCACAACCCTCATTTTCGAAGAAAAAAAAATCACACCCGTGTGAAGTAAGTGGTGCAACTCCGTGTGGGGGTCCCCGGGGGGGAGGCCCGATTCCGGCGAGCCGCCCCGCGTCCGAAACGGTTGAGAAATGTGGGGGTCCCTCTACTGTACCCTCTACTGTACTGTCACTGTAGTGAACTGTACTGTACTGTACTGGCACACCCAAAATCACCATATATACAGTTAATATGTGCGTGTGTTTGTGTGTGTGTTAGGTTGCGCACAGGTGGTGAAAAACAACCATGCGGTTTTCGTGCTCAGACGCACCCAGCCACCCAGGCAGGCAGGAACCCACGCACATAGTCACTTAAGGAAGTGGTTGCACCACTTAAAAAAAATAATCTGAATGATTTTGCGGACCACCTTGGGAACCACTGAAATATGGGACCCATATTCCTTATTGTTCAAGGGACTGGCAACGCTATACCCGCCACGCACGTGCGCGTGCGTGGTGGCGGAACGACGTTTGTGCGTGTGCCGGTGTTAATTGGGTTAATATGGAGCGTGCACAGACCTCTTGTTAATTGGGTCAGTGTACGGGTTGGGTTAACCCGTTCGGGGCGGGAACCCCTTTTGGTGTTTTAAAGCATTCTGTTCTGCTTTAGCTGTTGAAAAATAGCAGATCTACAAGCTTGTAGATCTGCTATTTTTCGTGAAAATGTGGCTCAAATCTTTGAATACATATATTCTTTCACAGCGAAGGTTTTTTTTTAGGAACAATATATTTTCAGACGGGGGTCGGTGGCCAATTACATATAAATGTTGGGGTCCCTTGAGAACCACTGATTTAGAAACGTATAGGTCTTTTCTGAAAACGGTGATGATTTAGAAGACATTCTGTAGAATCTGGTCTCAGTCCTAGATGGGTTAATTGGGTTAGTATAGAGATTTCCAGGAGCGTTGAAGGCCTTCTCGCCGAGACGCTGACAGCCCAACATCGATCAGTCCCACAAGTACATTTACTCAAGTATACGGTATAAATATTTTTGCTTTGCATGCTGAAAAGAAGTGTCCAGCAGAGGGACTCATGTCTATTCAGGGAATCTGAATATAGAAGTGTTGTTTTTGGCAGCAAATTTAGATTTTTAGTTTCAGCCATAGGGCAGTATTGTGCGTGTCTTAAGTACCAGGTCGTATTACTTAACTTAAGACCTGGAGGCGTGGTCAATGCTGTTTGGCCACTCAGAATAGCCAAATGGCATTGATCACGCCTCCAGGTCTTCAGTTAAGTAATAAGACCTGGTACTTAAGACACGCATAATACTGCCCTATGTATAGTCTCTTCAACAGTTTCCATTTAGTTTCAGTCACATTTTAGTCACCCGGAATGTTTTAGTGTTAGTCTAGTTTTAGTCAACTAAATCTACAGTTGATTTAGTCGACTAAAATGTATTTTGGTGGGCCTTGATGCCGTTCTAATGACAGATTTTACACTTGCTGAAATTAGCAGATCTACAGCTTGTAGAGCTTCTATTTTCAGCATGCAAACCAAGTGTAAAAGGACTTATACGGGATCTCTTGTCCACTAGTCCCTTCCTAACATTTTTGTCTAGTTTTTATTTGTTGACGAAATTGTCAATATATTTAGTCTTATTTAGTCGTCATAGCTTAGTTTTCATTTAGTTTAGTTTTCGTCAGTGAAAAAAGGTCGTTTTAGTCAACGAAATCAACACTTAATAGAAGACAACGCACTGACAATCTACTAGCTGTTACTGACAATCTACTGACCTGGTCTGTT
>NC_136807.1:54454815-54492315 GCF_951216825.1 Electrona antarctica
AACAACATTTTTTCAGATGGGGGTCGGCGGTGGCCAATTACATATAATTCTAGGGGTCCTTTTGACATGAAAAATGTCGAGCACCACCGACACAGAAACATGAGTTTTTTTCAGAAAACCGTCAGGATTCAGAAGACATTTAGTAGAATCGAGCTCGGGTCTGAATGGGTTAATCCATTATGGGCGGGAACCCCTTTGTGTTTTAAAACATTATGTTATGCTTTAGCTATTGAAAAATAGCAGATCTACAAGCTCGTAGCGCGCAACCGTGCCGCGCTATGAGCTTGTAGGTCTGCATGCTATTTTTTTTAAATCGTAAAAATGCGGCACAACATTTTGAATATTATATATTCTTTCAGAGCGAACGTCAGGTCTCAATGGGTTAACACCTAGATAGACGTGAGGCTCGGAAGCTTTGCGACGTGACGGATCTCACGGAGAGACTTTGGCGGGTTGGCGTGTCAGAGAGAGAAGACGCACCGCAGCAGATCCAATTCCACAGATGGACGGTGTGTAGCTCCACACCTCCGTCATGAAGGGCCCGGAGCAGAGCAGAGGTGTGTAGCTCCACACCTCCGTCATGAAGGCCCAAGAGCAGAGCAGAGGTGTGTAGCTCCACACCTCCGCAATGGGGCCCGGGGCCTCATGCTTTTTTTTGATATCTTCATATCTCTATATGAAAAGGTCAACCTTAAAGAAATGTCATGAGTGGGTAAATCTTATCGCGTGAGCGACATATTGAACAGCATCTACAGAGCGACGGCGTTGGATTCTCCATACGGTGGATTAGCTGGAGGAAAATGTCACGCTGACGAGATTAAAGAGACTTCACGTGGAAGACACCATTAACCCATTTAGACCATTTAGAGCAGGGGTTCTCAACCCGTGGGTCGCGACCCCTCGGGGGGTCGCCAAATTATTTTAGGGGGTCCCCAAATTATTTTCAAAAAAAAAAAAAGACGATTTAAAAAAAAAAATCACGATTTTTCAAAAATAGCAGACCTACAAGCTCGTAGCGCGCCACTCGGTGGCGCGCTATGAGCTTGTAGATCTGCTATTTTTAAATAGCTAAATTATAACAATGCTTAAAACACCAAAAGGGGTTCCCGCCCAAAATGGTTTAAGGTTATTGTAGCAGTCAATTTATATTGGGGGTCGGGAGGGGGCGGGGCGGGGGTCCCGAGACGTTGCCAAAGCATTTTCGGGGGTCCCCGGCCAAAAAGGTTGAGAACCCCTGATTTAGACGACGATTCTAGAAATGTCTTCTAAATCCTGACAGTTTTCAGAAAAACCTCATGTTTCTATATGTCAGTGGTTCTCAAACTATTTCATGTCAAGGACACCCACAAATATATGTAATTGGCCCGCCGACCCCCCATCTGAAAATGTGTTGTTCCAGCCAGGGACGTTCCTCCCAGAAGCAAAGATTTGAGTTAAAAACGTTCTTTCAAAGATTTGCACCACATTTTCAAGACTTTTCAAAAATAGCAGACCTACAAGCTCGATCTGATATCTTTCAACAGCTAAAGTGTAACATAATGCTTAAAACACCAAAAGAGGTTCCCGCCAGAAGGGGTTAACTAGATATCGTTGCAGAAATGTTTTTGATCCCACTATTTTGTAACCCATTTTGTGTCATTCATCTAATGTAATCGCGGGCTCTACACACTCCCTCTACCTGGGGAGAGCAACTGGACTGACCTCATGCTTCCTTCAACGCATGAGGAGTCCAAGCTGCTTCTTTTCACCTGACAGGGAGGAGTCTCCCCGGTTGGCCGTAGCGCGTGGAAGGAACACGTTATTCCGACCAGTTCCTTTCCCCTCCATCAGGCGCCCCGGCTGGCCAGGGGGAGGCAGTTTAGAGACCAGGATTACTGCATGTTTTGTGTGAGGGTACACCCTAGGGGACACGGGGAGAACATGTGAGGGTACCTACCCTAGGGGACACGGGGAGAACATGTGAGGGTACCTACCCTAGGGGACACGGGGAGAATATGTGAGGGTACCTACCCTATAGGGGACACGGGGAGAACATGTGAGGGTACCTACCCTAGGGGACATGGGGAGAACATGTGAGGGTACCTACCCTAGGAGACACGGGGAGAACATGTGAGGGTACCTACCCTAGGGGACATGGGGAAAACATGTGAGGGTACCTACCCTAGGGGACACGGGGAGAACATGTGAGGGTATCTACCCTATAGGGGACACGGGGAGAACATGTGAGGGTACCTACCCTAGGGGACAAGGGGAGAACATGTGAGGGTACCTACCCTACAGGGGACACGGGGAGAACATGTGAGGGTACCTACCCTAGGGGACACGGGGATAACATGTGAGGGTACCTACCCTAGGGGACAAGAGGAGAACATGTGAGGGTACCTACCCTACAGGGGACACGGGGAGAACATGTGAGGGTACCTACCCTAGGGGACACGGGGAGAACATGTGAGGGTACCTACCCTAGAGGACACGGGGAGAACATGTGAGGGTGGACACGGGGAGAACATGTGAGGGTACCTACCCTAGGGGACAAGGGGAGAACATGTGAGGTTACCTACCCTACAGGGGACACGGAGAGAACATGTGAGGGTACCTACCCTAGGGGACACGGGGAGAACATGTGAGGGTACCTACCCTAGGGGACACGGGGAGAACATGTGAGGGTACCTACCCTAGGAAGGGGACACGGGGAGAACATGTGAGGGTACCTACCCTAGGAAGGGGACACGGGGAGAACATGTGAGGGTACCTACCCTAGAGGACACAGGGAGAACATGTGAGGGTACCTACCCTAGAGGACACAGGGAGAACATGTGAGGGTACCTACCCTATAGGGGACACGGGGAGAACATGCAAACTCCACACAGAAATGCCATTTCAACCAACCCCGCCTCGGGTATGGGCACTGATGACGCGGAGGAGGGGAAACACGCCCCCAGCGCCCACAGCGTCCCCAGCGGGAATCGAACCCAGGACCTCCTAGCTGTGAGGCGACGGCACTACCGACTGTGACACCGTGCCCCCCCCCCCCCCCCCCCCCCTGTAAATGAACGCCATGTCCAGTCCACTCCAGTCCTCCTGAAAATACACACAGTATAAAATACTCTCTGGAATAATAATAGTTGCCATGGCGATAGTAAGGCGTGTTGATGTATGATTTCACACAGTATAACCCCACAGCAGTACTGCAATACTATACCACTAATATATATTCAATGCTATATTAACCCCACACAGTCACAGAGTAACCCCCGCCCACACAGTAAGTAATCCGTTTGGTTGAATGCTATAGCGGTGGCGAACATTCTGCAAAACAATCTACAGCCGATCTACAAGGTCACACTGCTTCTGCGTGTATATAGGAGACCCCCCCCCCCCCCCAGCTCCATGCATGCACCACTCATGTCATGTTTGTATATTTGGTTGTGGATGAGTTTCTTTAAGCCATTTAGGCCTGACGTCGAAATAAAAAAAAAGTCTTCTGAAAGAATATATGTTCAATTTTCAAAGATTCGTGCCGAATTTTCACGATTTTTCAAAAATAGCAGACCTACAAGCTACATAGCGCGCCACCGAGTGGCGCGCTATGAGCTTGTAGATCTGCTATTTTTCAATAGCTATAAAGTATAACATAATGCTTAGTTAAAACACCAAAAGGGGTTACCGCCCCAAAATGGGTTTTAACCCATTTCGACATGATACCAGATTCTACAAATGTCTTATGAATCATGATAGTTTTCAGAAAAACCCTATGGTTCTATGGCAGTGGTTCTCAAACTATTTCATGTAAAGGAGACCCAGAATTATATGTATTTGGGGCTCCGACCCCCCCATCTGAAAACATATTGTTCCAGGGGACCTCCCAGAAGCAAAGATTTGAGTTAAAAACGGTCTCTCTGAAGGAATACATATTCAAAGATTCGCGCCACATTTTCACGATTTCACAAAAGATAGCAGACCTACAAGCTCGTAGCGCGCCAGTCGGTGGCGCGCTACGAGCTTGTAGATCTGCTATTTTTCAATAGCAAAACATGAACGAATGAAAAGCCCCTTGGACTGGAGTGGAGCTGATGTGATCTCCTCCTCAAACTGCTCTTATTAACCCATTAGGACCTGAGACCGCATATTCTACAAAATATCTTCTAAATCCTGACGGTTTTCTGGAAAAAACTGCATGTTTCAATGTCGGTCGTTCTCAAACCATTTCATTTCAAGGACCCCCAGAAAATGATGTGATTGGCCACGGACCCCCATCTGAAAATATGTTGTTCCAGGGACCCATCCCCGGAAGCAAAGATTTGAGTTAAAAACTTTTGCTGGGAAAGAACATAATTATTCAAAGATTTGCAAACATTTTCACGATTTTTCGCTATACGAGCTTGTAGATCTGCTGTTTTTCAATAGCTAAAAGTACAACGTAATTCTTAAAACAAGAGGTTCCCGGTCTCAACGCGTTAAGCAGCATCACTAAAGCCTGGAGGATTCTCTTACCAAGCCGATCGATGTGGAACCTGGCTCTCCGCTGGTCCCCGGGGGTCCTCCTCCCCTCCGAGCCCATCCCACACACGTTTTTACCAGCGATGGAAAGTAACATATAGCACATGTACTGTATACGTGAGTACAATTTTGAGGTATATTTCTTTGTTCAGTATTTCAGATTTCAGATACAGTAAGTATAGGCATTTATCAGATGCTCTTAATCCAGAGCGATTTACAGTAAGCAAGAACAACACATGGTGATACATCAAATACATGAAAAATAGTCAACCACTGCAGTACATCTCAGCCAATACACATATCAGTAGAACATATCTACTCACTGCCTTATTAACACCTTGAGGGCCTATTTAATCCATTAATAAAATGTGCCCATCGTTTATAGCGCCCGGACCACTTTTACCGACGGACCGGATGTTGTTGTGAATGTGTGTGTAGCAGCTAACAATAGCCACGCCATTGTAGAGCGTCGCAGTCCCGCCCCCAACCAGGGCCCAGGAAATGATTCTCCGTTCATTTTTCCCATAGACATTTCAAAAAGTATTTATTTAAAGACGTTTAAAGCTTTTTTTTGTTGTTGTTTTTCTTCTCTGTAATTATTTGTTTTGTCCAAAATATTGTGTTTGTTGTCATGAGTTGTCACGACTCGAGTTGGCTTTGTCCGCGGCGTAACCGTCTTTAAATAAATACTTTTTGAAATGTCTATGGGAAAAATGCATTGGGAATAATTTCCTGGGCCTGGCGTCGTCATGAAAGGGGGCGGGACTGCGATGCTCTATAGAGTGGATCGACAACAACGGGAGGTAAGAATAAATCTATCCCGACTAGCGACTGGACAGCGGAGGGCCGTCAAACACAGGATATTTTTTCATAATTAGATGGGATGATTTAGATCGCAAGTTATTAACGTTTTAAGATTTTCGTTGTCGTCGGTGAAACAGGCAGGGAACATTTTCGATGACGTGTCGCGGTTTTCCGTTTTCATATCACTAATTTGACAGAGATTAATCAATCTCCGTCTCGGGCACATGACCGTGACCTTGAACTTGACGGTGATTTACGTCATGGGCCTTTCAACTGTTAATCCATCCAATCAATCAATCAATCAACCAATAAATCAATCAATCAATCAACGTCCTACTGTCAAAATATAATCTTTGTGTAGGACAAAAATAGCCGATTTGCTCAAGACACACATGACGGAAATTCTCCTTTCATTCATTGTCAATGGGCATCAAAATGTTAGTGTAAATCTACACTATAGCTGAATAAACTAGCACGTCTGAGAGGTCATTTTGACCGTTTTATTTTTGATATTTTGAAGTTTATTATCTTTGCCCATGAAGCTTTCAGTAGGTTCTTCCATGACCATCATCATCCATCACCATTCAATCATCTCAGAAATGTTTGACATCTTTGACATGTTTTCTTCAGTCATGCTAGTGATGTAAGGGGCTATAGCGCCACCTCAATAACCTCCTGGGAGGCCACAGTCTCACAGCTGACCGCCCCCCTTCCTTCCCAGACAGCGAGCGGACGTCCCCTGGACTGGCCACAGGACGTACCGGGCAGGCCAATAGGCGGCAGGCCACCAGGGAAGGTCCGGGCCTGCCAAGTGCCATCATGATAATTTCCCTGTACCTGTATCAGTGAGTGACAAATAAACCCTCTACAAAGGGTTGTCTGTTGGTTTGTAGGCCTATAATGTATGTTGTTCTGTAAAAGTGGTGGTATAAGGGCTTGTTTGTTTGTGTGTGCCTCGACGGAGCGGGCGGTAGAGTTTCTGCTATCTGCGGGCTGGTTGTGCTGGGCCGGTCTGGGCCAAATTCACGCGAAAATGACCGGGATACTCCACCACTACCCACGGCAGCTTATAGGACACCTGTCCTGCTGTCACGGTGTCTTTACCCGTGACAGCACAGGACCATCAATATTCCAGTGGTGGACAACCTACCACTAGGGCCCAGAGCTTCAACGTTGAATAGCCTCACTGGCCCCTTGGCGTTAACCCATTTTGACCTGAGATCGGATTCTAAAAATGTCTTCTACATCCTGACAGTTTTCTGAAAAAGCTATGTTTCTGTGTCAGACCTACAAGCTCGTAGCGCGCCACTCAGTGGCGCGCTATGAGCTTGTTAGGGCTGTCAGAACGAATTTCACAATATGAAAGAAATTCGAATATTAAAAAAAATATATATATTCGAAAGCTAAAATTGTAAAATTGCCATTCGAATGGAGCTTTTATTATTTATTAATTATATTTTATATTTTTATTTTGTTTTATATTTTATTTTATCCGCTCGCTTAATGTATGAATAACGAATCTACCGCTGTTGAATCGGTCCGGCCGCTTCTCGCCTTCCAGACTAGAGTTATAGCAGGGGGCGGTGCTTTCGTTACGTCCTCACTCTATCAAGTGGGATAGCTGCCGCTGGGCGTGAGTCAGACTAAAGCAGGAAGCAACACTGCAGCAGCACACGTGTAAACAAACAAGGCAGAGGCTCAAGATAACAACAGGGAACAGGGGAACATTTACGTTCGGAAATATCGCACCGGACAGGAGAGCACTCGCCTATTAGTTTGCATTGCACAGTGCAGTCAGTGCGCTATTTCCGAACGCCGTGATGAGTGGAAGGTGGACGGGAAAATAACATCAAGAGAAAACGTTGTCTGCAGACTATGCATTACTGGCCTGTTCATCTGATAGCCAAGCATTCTGTTAAAATAGAGAAACTATTGCTGGTGATCTGGAGTCTGGAGTTGTCCCGTCCATGATAGACTGACTAATGAAACATTATTATTATTTTTCCGTGCAAACCATGTCATGTTGAAAAAATAGCTTTGGCGTTTGGATGGGGGGGCACTCTAGTGGACAGAACGTGCATACAAAACTTGATATTCTGTGTATAGAGGTGTTTTTCAGTAGGCTATAATGAGCTAAAATAAACAATGTAAATATTCGAATATATTCGAAAATTACAAATAATGAAGCAATGAAATTCGAATTGGATTATAGAGGTGAACTGACAGCCCTAGAGCTTGTAGATCTGCTATTTTTCAATAGCTAAAGCATAACATAATGCTAACACCAAAAGGGGTTCCCGCCCAGAATGGGTTAAGGGTCGGGAGAGGGTTAGGGTTAGGTTTAGGTGTGCTGCCCCGTGGGGGGTTGGGGTTAGGTTTAGGTGTGCTGCCCCGTGGGGGGTTGGGGTTAGGTTTAGGTGTGCTGCCCCGTGGGGGGTTGGGGTTAGGTTTAGGTGTGCTGCCCCGTGGGGGGTTGGGGTTAGGTTTAGGTGTGCTGCCCCGTGGGGGGTTGGGGTTAGGTTTAGGTGTGCTGCCCCGTGGGGGGTTGGGGTTAGGTTTAGGTGTGCTGCCCCGTGGGGGGTTAGGGTTAGGTTTAGGTGTGCTGCCCCGTGGGGGGTTAGGGTTAGGTTTAGGTGTGCTGCCCCGTGGGGGGTTGGGGTTAGGTTTAGGTGTGCTGCCCCGTGGGGGGTTGGGGTTAGGTTTAGGTGTGCTGCCCCGTGGGGGGTTGGGGTTAGGTTTAGGTGTGCTGCCCCGTGGGGGGTTGGGGTTAGGTTTAGGTGTGCTGCCCCGTGGGGGGTTAGGGTTAGGTTTAGGTGTGCTGCCCCGTGGGGGGTTGGGGTTAGGTTTAGGTGTGCTGCCCCGTGGGGGGTTGGGGTTAGGTTTAGGTGTGCTGCCCCGTGGGGGGTTGGGGTTAGGTTTAGGTGTGCTGCCCCGTGGGGGGTTGGGGTTAGGTTTAGGTGTGCTGCCCCGTGGGGGGTTGGGGTTAGGTTTAGGTGTGCTGCCCCGTGGGGGGTTAGGGTTAGGTTTAGGTGTGCTGCCCCGTGGGGGGTTAGGGTTAGGTTTAGGTGTGCTGCCCCGTGGGGGGTTAGGGTTAGGTTTAGGTGTGCTGCCCCGTGGGGGGTTGGGGTTAGGTTTAGGTGTGCTGCCCCGTGGGGGGTTAGGGTTAGGTTTAGGTGTGCTGCCCCGTGGGGGGTTGGGGTTAGGTTTAGGTGTGCTGCCCCGTGGGGGGTTGGGGTTAGGTTTAGGTGTGCTGCCCCGTGGGGGGTTGGGGTTAGGTTTAGGTGTGCTGCCCCGTGGGGGGTTGGGGTTAGGTTTAGGTGTGCTGCCCCGTGGGGGGTTGGGGTTAGGTTTAGGTGTGCTGCCCCGTGGGGGGTTAGGGTTAGGTTTAGGTGTGCTGCCCCGTGGGGGGTTAGGGTTAGGTTTAGGTGTGCTGCCCCGTGGGGGGTTAGGGTTAGGTTTAGGTGTGCTGCCCCGTGGGGGGTTAGGGTTAGGTTTAGGTGTGCTGCCCCGTGGGGGGTTGGGGTTAGGTTTAGGTGTGCTGCCCCGTGGGGGGTTGGGGTTAGGTTTAGGTGTGCTGCCCCGTGGGGGGTTGGGGTTAGGTTTAGGTGTGCTGCCCCGTGGGGGGTTGGGGTTAGGTTTAGGTGTGCTGCCCCGTGGGGGGTTGGGGTTAGGTTTAGGTGTGCTGCCCCGTGGGGGGTTAGGGTTAGGTTTAGGTGTGCTGCCCCGTGGGGGGTTGGGGTTAGGTTTAGGTGTGCTGCCCCGTGGGGGGTTGGGGTTAGGTTTAGGTGTGCTGCCCCGTGGGGGGTTGGGGTTAGGTTTAGGTGTGCTGCCCCGTGGGGGGTTAGGGTTAGGTTTAGGTGTGCTGCCCCGTGGGGGGTTAGGGTTAGGTTTAGGTGTGCTGCCCCGTGGGGGGTTAGGGTTAGGTTTAGGTGTGCTGCCCCGTGGGAGGTTGGGGTTAGGGTGAGGGTTTGAGGTATAGGTCGTCGTTCGGACCAATGGTATGTCGGACCAATGATATGTCGGACCAATGGTATGTCGGACCAATGGTATGTCGGACCAATGATATGTCGGACCAATGATATGTCGGACCAATGGTATGTCGGACCAAACGCATGCACCCGGGGCAAAAATGCCGTAAGAGGGCCCATTTCGACAAAAAAAAAAAGCGAAAAATCTACCAAGCTACAATCTACAAGCTCACAACGCGTTGCGCTGCGACGCGTATAGATCAGCTATTTCCGGGGCGCAACCCAGCACTCTTTAGCTATAGAGATGCGGTGTAACTAACGACATGGATTTGGAAACAAATGACTTCAACGCAACATACTAGCTGTGTTCAAGTTCAGGAGACTTCGGGGGAATGCTGCCTTCCGGCATGGCATGGAAAGGAAAGGAGTGGCATTTTGCATTTCTTCCAAAATAGTTAAAATGTGTGGTCTTGGAGAGGGCAGTTGTTTTACAGGCGGGTAAAAGGGCAGGGGCTGAAGCCCCCTTTGATGTCTATATGTGCGCAAGTCCCTGGAGGCACGTCTGAGGCAAAGGCATGAACTGTACAAGTAATAAGGCAAAGGCACAACTGTACGACCAGCTCAGTGGCCTTGTGGTTAGAGTGTCCGCCCTGAGACTGGGAGGTCGGGGTTCAATCCCCGGCCGGATCATACCAAAGACTCCCTGCCTCCCTGCTTGACACTCAGCATCAAGGGTTGGATTGGGGGTAAGTACCTGCGACATACTAGCGTCATGTCCAGGGGGTGTACTTGTACATCAAGCTGAATCACGCTACAGAAACAGGGCCTCATGGCTCGGCAAGGCTACTTACTTACAACTGTACATAGTACAGGAGTACAGGCTGTACATGAACAACACCCATTACTTGATCACACCACGTCGTCACATTTGCTTTGTTTTGCTACTTTTTTCAATTTGAACCCTGAAAGGTAACAGTTTTGGACATGCAAGGTTTCCAACCCAGGTGCAGTGATTGATTTATTTATTAGATCCCCTTTAGCTTACTGTGAGTCACAGCGGCTACTCGTCCTGGGGTCTTAACCCATTTAGGCCTGACCTCAAAATGAAGACGAAAAATGTTCGTCGACTACCTTTTTCCACTGACGAAAACTAAATGGAAAATAGCCGATCTAAATATTTTCACGATTTTTCAAAAATAGCAGACCTACAAGCTCGTAGCGCGCCACTCGGTGGCGCGCTACGAGCTTGTAGGTCTGCTATTTTTCAATAGCTAAAGCATAACATAATGCTAACACCAAAAGGGGTTCCCGCCCAAAATGGGTCTTAAACATATCATCATCAAAAGCATTTCTTCCATATTATTACATTACATTCACATACAACATTCATCCAACACAAACAATACAACACAAAACAACTCATGATCCGTCTACTACATTCGATAGCTAGCTCCACAGTACAATCCAATTCGCAACATTGATAGTAAAGTAAATATACGTTATAATGGGATATAATTAGATCATATCTCACATCTCCTTCACATCTCTTGAGTGAACAAAAACAACTTCAGCTTCTTCTTACAACTCATATAGTTATCCTCATAAACAAAACAAAAACATGGGGTAATGAGTTCCATGCCACCATTGCTCTGAAAATGGACTGTTCTTTGTTTAACATTTTGTTCTACATGAAGGAAGCGGGAAACGACCCTCCGATGACTGCCGAGTAAAATAATGATGTGTATCTGAGAACAATATTATAAATTATTGCTGGGGTTTTAGCTGTGTTGATGTTTACAACGATGTTATAACGATGGTGAGACATTATAATACTCAGCACAGTACTCGAGTTAAAATGTACTGGGTTACTTATTATCTGCCGCTGCCTACTGTACGTGACCAGCCAGCAGAATCAATACGCTTGTTCCGCTGTTTGCTAAAAGGTCAGCCCCGCTTATTTCTCTGAGAGCACGATCATCAACGCAACGTAGACACAACAGTATCGTCAGCATAGAGTCACAGCAATACGACGTAGATCACAGCGAATGCTTCATGCAAAAACAGGTAGATCACAGCATTGTTGTTTTTGGCAGCAGATTTAGATTTTAGTTTTGGTCATAGTCTCTTGAATAGTTTTCATTTAGTTACATTATAGTCACCGGGAATGTTTTAGTGTTAGTCTAGTTTTAGTCGACTAAATCTACAGTTGATTTAGTCGGACAAAATTAATTCTGGCGCGCCTTGATGCCGCCGTAATGATGCCGTCGTCACTTGCTGAAAATATCTACAAGCCCACAACGCGTCACGCTGCGACGCGTTGTGGGCTTGTAGATCGGCTATTTTCCATTTAGTTTTCGTCAGTGGAAAAAGGTAGTCGACGAACATTCAACTTAGTTTTAGTCGACGAAATCAACACTGGATCACAGCGCCTGCTTTATGTGCACAACATGTGCAAAAACAGGTGGCTATTAAAAGCAACAGCATGATTTAATTTGCCTGTCTGTCAGCACTAACATAGGCTACATGGTGTACTGTGTGTTGGTTCGCATTACGTCCACGCCATCATTACTGATGATGACAAACAGAGCTTATTAGGGAATGAAGGAACGGTTGACGGAGGAGTTGATTCACTTTACATAAAACAAACAGCACGCCTTAGGCCTCACTCACACCGTTGCAACATGCATACAGCATTTGTCCCTGTGTCTTGTCCGTACGTGTTTAATGGCCGCCCCAATGCATTTCCAATGCAAGTCACATGGTTTGACAAAAACATTTTTGTTTATGGGGGGGAGGGGGGCACAACGCATCCATCAAACAAAAATGTTTTGTCAAACCATGTGACTTCCATTGGAAATGCATTGGGGCGGCCATTAAACACGGACAAGACACGAGACAAATGTTGTATGCATGTTGCAACAGTGTGAGTGAGGCCTTAGAGTGGGACAGGTTTCCATGCTCTTTCTGGTCGTGCGTTGTCAACACACAAGCACGTGCACACACACGCACGCACACACAAATGCATGCATATATTATATACACACACGCACACGTCACATGCACGCACACACGCATGCACGGACAAACGCACGCACGCATACACACACACACGCACACACACACACGCATGCATACACACACACACGTCACATGCACGCACACACGCATGCACAGATGAACACACGCACGCATGCATACACACACACACACGCACGCACGCACGCATACACACACGTCACATGCACGCACACACACACACACACACACACACACACACACACACACACACACACACACACACACACGCGCACGCACGCACAGTCACACACACACAAAGGAACGAACGCACGCACGCATACACACACGCACACGTCCCATGCACGCACACACGCATGCGCGGACAAACGCACGCATACACTGTAGTGTACACACATGCAGTAATCAGTAATCTCTCAAGACCCGTACGGGTCCATTTGGTTTCATTTTACGCTCTCAAGAGTTAAAGATCTAATAAGGGTCCATTTGGTTAGCAACTCTCCATCATTTAGCTGCATGGGGACCACCTGGAACCGCCTCAAGGACCACTGGCGGTCCCCGGATACCACGGGTTGAGAATCATTGATGTAGGTAATGGGCTTTATCCCATTTCGACCTGAAGACGATTCTACAAATGTCTTCTAAATCATGGCAGTTTTCAGAAAAACCCATGTTTCTATGTCAGTGGTTCTCGAAGTATTTCATGTCAAGGACCCCCAAAAAATATATGTAATTGGCCGCCGACCCCCCCATCTGAAAATATGTTGTTCCAGGGACCTCCCCAGAAGCAAAGATATGAGTTAAAAACGAGAATATATATTCAAAGATTTGCGCCAACATTTTCACGATTCTTTCGGAAATAGCAGATCTACAAGCTCGTGGCTGTGTGAGCTTGTAGATCTGCTATTTTTCAACAGCTAAAAGTATAACATAATGCTTATAACACCAATAGGGGTTCCCGCCCAGAATGGGTTATGCCCCGACGCCATTTAGCAGCCCATCCGTCCATGTGAGACACAGAGAAAACCACACACACACACATACTGTACACGCACGCACGCACGTACACACGCACGCACTGACGCACACACGCAGAGAGACAAGCACCCACAGGCTAGATGGTGCCAGATTTCTGTGTTCCGTTGACACAAGGAACGGGAGATTAAAATTCACACTCCACTAACTCACCCTCGAGTGAATTCTGTTAGAATTAACAAATCCAGACCCAGGGGGTCTAATAATGTGACGTGGAGGAACGAGAACAGGAAGAAGTGTTTTAGGTTTTTACATCCTGCACCATGACATGGAAAAAAAGGGAAAAGGCTCGAGGCTTTCAGTTTCAGGACTCTTATTCCCCACTGTAAGACAAGTGGTGAAAGCCCCCATGTGGGCTCTTTCACCACTGTAAGACAAGTGGTGAAAGCCCCCATGTGGGCCCCATGTGGGCTCTTTCACCACTGTAAGACAAGTGGTGAAAGCCCCCATGTGGGCCCCATGTGGGCTCTTTCACCACTGTAAGACAAGTGGTGAAAGCCCCCATGTGGGCTCTTTCCCCACTGTAAGACAAGTG
Source organism: Electrona antarctica (assembly GCF_951216825.1). Classification (NCBI taxonomy): domain Eukaryota; kingdom Metazoa; phylum Chordata; class Actinopteri; order Myctophiformes; family Myctophidae; genus Electrona; species Electrona antarctica. The sequence continues at coordinate 54,468,694 of NC_136807.1, forward strand.
GTGAAAGCCCCCATGTGGGCCCCATGTGGGCTCTTTCACCACTGTAAGACAAGTGGTGAAAGCCCCCATGTGGGCTCTTTCACCACTGTAAGACAAGTGGTGAAAGCCCCCATGTGGGCTCTTTCACCACTGTAAGACAAGTGGTGAAAGCCCCCATGTGGGCCCCATGTGGGCTCTTTCACCACTGTAAGACAAGTGGTGAAAGCCCCCATGTGGGCCCCATGTGGGCTCTTTCCCCACTGTAAGACAAGTGGTGAAAGCCCCCATGTGGGCTCTTTCCCCACTGTAAGACAAGTGGTGAAAGCCCCCATGTGGGCTCTTTCACCACTGTAAGACAAGTGGTGAAAGCCCCCATGTGGGCCCCATGGTGGCTCTTTCCCCACTGTAAGACAAGTGGTGAAAGCCCCCATGTGGGCCCCATGTGGGCTCTTTCACCACTGTAAGACAAGTGGTGAAAGCCCCCATGTGGGCTCTTTCACCACTGTAAGACAAGTGGTGAAAGCCCCCATGTGGGCTCTTTCACCACTGTAAGACAAGTGGTGAAAGCCCCCATGTGGGCTCTTTCACCACTGTAAGACAAGTGGTGAAAGCCCTGCTATGAGCTTGTAGGTCTGCTATATTTGAAAGAATATATATTTATATTTATTATTTCAGAGCGAACGTTTTTTAAGCTTCTGGGGGGTCCCCGGAAGTATATATTTTCAGATGGGGGGTCGGCGGCCAATTACATATATATTTGGGGGTCCTTTTCTGTTTCAGAACCACTGACATAGAAACATGGGTTTTTCAGAAAAGACATTTGTAGAATCGTCCTCATGTTGTCAAGCTGTCAAGTCCATGTGTGCAAAATAGGGCCCCAAGACTCCACGAGTAGTGCGTTATCGTAAAACCTGTCTACTACTGTGTTTTACAACGTCGCATGTGATCTTATCAAATGCACATTATTGTATTAGGACGACAACATATAAACTGTAATGCAATGCTAGTGCGCTACGCGTATAGGACAGCAGTCTCCACCCCGTCAGACATGAATCAATACTTATGGATTACGAAGCTGCTGCTGCCCTGGGCTAATGGGATATCATCTTAATGCCAACATATTCTAATACACTTCCTGGCATAATATTAGTTTTTTATATATAATGCACCCCGACATTCATTAACGATATAGACCAGGGCTTCTCGACCTTTTCAGGCCGTGGCCCCCCCAAAAATCACATTTGAACCAGGAAGTGAATGGCTGTGCGCGCGCGCAAAACATGTCAGGTAGCGCTGAGCAAAGTGTTGCCTATAGCAACGGCCGCCGTCAAAATTCACCCTTTGTCAAGTCCCGCCCGTAGTTGTGCCCCTCTTCGCACCCATTGGTTGCCGTTTCGTGGTTGGACAAAATCCTCTCTCTCCATCCACTACCATTGATATAACATATTTTTCAGTTGCTTCTTATTGCTATTCTGTGCACTCAATTCTTATTTTAAACTCGGTGTCATTAAAAAGGAACATCACAGGTGCAGCATGGTGACTGCAGGGCATGTCATGTTTGTTTTTAGTTTTTTCCAAAAAAGATGTTTAAGCCAATTCAACATAAACAAGGCGGAACAAGGCAGAAAGAGCCTGCTGGTTAGTCAGTCAGGGACCAATCAGAAGGCTGACAAAGGGTGAAATTAGTTTTATATCATGATGACAACGTCACTCAATGACGTCACAAATGTCGCCATCGCAGCCGTGTCCTTTAAAATAAAATGCCGACTAAACAAAATGTCATTCAGCAACTTCTACCCCGAGGGAGGAGCATGTGGCCGCCGGTGGGAACTTCGCCTGAACGCTATAGGCCAACGCCGCCACTGTCTGCCGCGTTACACGCAGGTTTTTGCCATATTAGGAGATCAACAGTCGACAGCTGAATCCAACTCATCCGCTTTGTGGATTTGTCGGACTGTAGGACTCTGGCTCTGTTACGGAAACAAGATTACTTTACGAACCCGACCTACGGTGTGAGAAATGCTCCGTCTGAACGGTGACCCGGGAGGAGGAGGATCCTCCTACTCCGCAGCCGTCGCGGCGGGTACGGCGCGACGCGGGTATGGCGGGACTCGGGTACGACGCGGGTACGGCGCGACGCGGGTACGACGCGGGTACGGCGCGACGCGGGTACGGCGCGACGCGGGTACGGCGGGACGCGGGTACGGCGCGACGCGTACGAGAACCCGATCGACGTGTGCGTTTTAGCCCCGGCATCTTTCCGCTGGAGGACGGTGCGCACGGTAGTGCCGCCTGCTGGCCGAGGAGGAGAACGTCCCACCAAGCTGTACAATTTACAATTTACAATTTAGGCATTTAGCAGACGATTTACAATAAGCAAGAACAAAAAAGCATGGCAATACATCACATATATAAAAAGTAGTTAAAAGTAAAAATATTTAGGACGACTGTGTTACCTTTAAGGCAAATGTTCTATTTTTCCTGTATATAGTAATTTGATGGTACATTTGTATTTCTGTTTACCTTAGAAGGGCTTTGAGTACTTTATTGTGAAGGTGGCTACCAGTGCCTTTATTCTGAAAACTGCAGAGCTGTGAGCCTAGAATCCCATCTAACCCACAAGCCTTTTAGAGGCAATGGCGTAAATGGTGGTGTTGTTTTCAGTTATGTTAACCTTCTGTACAACTTTGTGACTTTTTGTACATTACTTAGTTAGTAGTACATTAGAAGTTATTTCTTTAACAATGTTTGCTGCTGTTTGCAGAGCATATAGTAGCCTAGAGTGCACAGGTGTAGGGCATCCTGCTAATATGCTAATATGTGTGTGTAGGTCATTTAGCTACTCACCTGTTTTCTTTTTACTGTGAAATGATGTCAATTAAGAACAAACCCTGAATGTTTGTATTGTTATTATTTTGCAGTTTTCACCGTCATGTCATGAGGAAGAGCAACAGTAAATGGTCAAATCTTACTTCCTCTCTGTCTTCATTGGCTGCGGTTTAACTCGGTGTTTAGTGACAGTTCTCTACACCAGGGGTTCTCAACCCGTGGGTCGCGACCCCTCGGGGGGGTCACCAAATTATTTTAGGGGGTCCCCAAATTATTTTCAAAAAAAAATAAAAAAAATAGCAGACCTACAAGCTCGTAGCGCGCCACTCGGTGGCGCGCTATGAGCTTGTAGATCTGCTATATTTCAATAGCTAAATTATAACAATGCTTAAAACACCAAAAGGGGTTCCCGCCCAAAATGGTTTAAGGTTATTGTAGCAGTCAATTTATATTGGGGGTCGGGAGGGGGCGGGGCGGGGGTCCCGAGACATTGCCAAAGCATTTCCGGGGGTCCCCGGCCAAAAACGTTGAGAACCCCTGCTCTACACTGCATGAGAACACTACTGTTGAGCCAATTCTATTCTATGGCTCCGAGACATGGACACTTTCAAAGAAACTAGAGAAACGGTTGGATGGCACTTACACCCGCCTTCTAATGAGAGCGCAAAACTTGGAAGAGCCACCCATCGACTTCTCTAATATACGGCAACCTTCCCCGTGTTTCTTCACTAGTCCGATCCAGAAGAACACAGTTTGCCGGCCACTGCTACAGAGCTGACAATGAGGTTATATCTTCCCTTCTTCTCTGGAGTCCTGCCTCAAAGCAGACCAGAGGTAGAAAACCCGTTCCCTGATGTCATCGCTAGGGACACAGGCATCGGTAAGCAGGAACTGGGGATGGCAATGAAGGACCGGGGAGTCTGGCGTAAAATTGTGAAATCCACGATCTCGACCACGGTCGAAAAATGATGATGATGATGAGCACAGTGCATCATGTCATTGATCCATATACCACCCTATGAGCACAGAGTATCATATCTATCACAAGCCACACAACTTGTTAGAATTTAAGAACAAGTAATTTTTGGGTGTCCTGACATTTTGATGCCAATACGTTTGTAGGCCTACTTTTACTCGGGTACATTTTGTTCTTAATTCCAGACATACTTAGTCACATTAAGAAATTAATACAATATGATTCTCTTGGAAGAGGGTATCGATCCCCTCTTGTGAGCCAGGCCTAAAGCTGGCGTACGCCGTACAGGTGTGAAGGAAAAGGATGTATAAGAGTGTATTCGAAGTCTATTCTGAAGCTGTCTTTTTCTTTGTTCTTTATCTCTTTTTGATATAGTGTATATTTATATATTTACTCGTTGTCGTTATCTTTTGTTGTTGCAGTTATTATTATTTATTTCTTCTCCTTTCATGTGAGGAAACAGAGTATACAGTGCAGAGACGTGACAGAGAAAGAGGACAATTATGTATTTGTATTTATGCTGGGGGGGAAGGTGTGGGGAAATTAAATGTTGTGTTGACTTGCACTTGTAACATTGTATGTCTAAAATGCAGTAATTTATTGATACTTGTACTTATTTGAGTACCGTGGAGATTCTCTGCTGTGTAATTCATAGAGATACGAGGATTCTCTGCTGGGTAATTCATAGAGATATATACGAGTTTTCTCTGCTGTGTAATTCATAGAGATACTGGTTTATCTCCTGGGTAATTCATATAGATACTAGGTTTCTCTCCTGGGTAATTCATAGAGATACAAGGTTTATCTCCTGAGTAATTCACAGAGATACAAGGTTTATCTCCTGGGTAATTCATAGAGATACTAGGTTTATCTCCTGGGTAATTCATAGAGATACTGGTTTATCTCCTGGGTAATTCATAGAGATACTAGGTTTATCTCCTGAGTAATTCATATAGATACTGGTTTATCTCCTGGGTAATTCATAGAGATATACAAGGTTTATCTCCTGGGTAATTCATAGAGATACTAGGTTTATCTCCTGGGTAATTCATAGAGATACTAGGTTTATCTCCTGGGTAATTCATAGAGATACTAGGTTTATCTCCTGAGTAATTCATAGAGATACAAGGTTTATCTCCTGGGTAATTCATAGAGATACCAGGTTTATCTCCTGGGTAATTCATAGAGATACCAGGTTTATCTCCTGGGTAATTCATAGAGATACTAGGTTTATCTCCTGGGTAATTCATAGAGATATACAAGGTTTATCTCCTGAGTAATTCATAGAGATACTAGGTTTATCTCCTGAGTAATTCATAGAGATATACAAGGTTTATCTCCTGAGTAATTCACAGAGATATACAATGTTTATCTCCTGGGTAATTCATAGAGATACTAGGTTTATCTCCTGAGTAATTCATAGAGATACTAGGTTTATCTCCTGAGTAATTCATAGAGATACTAGGTTTATCTCCTGAGTAATTCATAGAGATACTAGGTTTATCTCCTGGGTAATTCATAGAGAGATACAAGGTTTATCTCCTGAGTAATTCATGAGGTTTATCTCCTGGGTAATTCATAGAGATACTAGGTTTATCTCCTGGGTAATTCATAGAGAGATACAAGGTTTATCTCCTGAGTAATTCATGAGGTTTATCTCCTGGGTAATTCATAGAGATACTAGGTTTATCTCCTGAGTAATTCATAGAGATACTAGGTTTATCTCCTGAGTAATTCATAGAGATACTAGGTTTATCTCCTGGGTAATTCATAGAGAGATACAAGGTTTATCTCCTGAGTAATTCATGAGGTTTATCTCCTGGGTAATTCATAGAGATACTAGGTTTATCTCCTGAGTAATTCATAGAGATACTAGGTTTATCTCCTGGGTAATTCATAGAGAGATACAAGGTTTATCTCCTGAGTAATTCATGAGGTTTATCTCCTGGGTAATTCATAGAGATACAAGGTTTATCTCCTGGGTAATTCATAGATATACGAGGTTTCTCTCCTGGGTAATTCACAAGGTTTCTCTCCTGGGTAATTCATAGAGATATACGAGGTTGTTTCTCTGCTCCGCTACTCTAAAGGGCACGGAGCAGACAGGAGGTGGTCAGCGAGTGACCCTCCTGTTTAAGTCAACACAACGGGTGTAATGAGGTGAGATACACACACTCGCGCCACACACTCGCGCCACACGCCGTGCGCGGACGCACGCAGGAACACATGCACGCAGGAACACACGCACACACGCACGCACGCACGTACACGACACACACGCAAACGTTTGTATTAGGCTACTATACTTGGTGAAGAACAAGCTATTTTTGGAGCGTGTCATTGTCGCACACAACAATTTACAATGTAGTCATTTATCAGACGCTCTTAAGCCAGAGCGATTGACAGTAAAGCGAGAACAGCACATGGTAATACATCAAATGCATAGAAATAGTCATCTTAGTATCGTAAGCAAGCTAAGAACCTAACATCCGTCTAATGAGTACGAGTAGGCCTATATACAATATAGAGTGCTATATGTCTACACAATATGCTATCTAAATTATATACCTTTTTTGCATACGCCTGCAATCACGTATAAATCTGACATTAGTACAGGCCCAACCCCTAAACCCATATACCCTTTAATACATTTATTTTTATCACACGATTTTGCAACCCATTTTCCCACCCAGTGTCAATTATCTAATGTAATCTTGGGCGCTACACTTCCTGTGCCAACCTGGGGGGGGGGGGGGGGGGCAGCGGACTGACCTCATGCTTCCTTCTATGCATGAGGAGTCCAAGCTGTTTCTTTTCACCTGACAGGGGAGAGTTTCCCCGGCCGGACGTAGCGCGTGGAAGGAACACGTTATTCCGACCAGTTCCTTTCCCCTCCATCAGGCGCCCCGGCTGGCCATGGGGAGGCAGTATAGAGACCAGGGTTACTGCATGATTTTTGTGAGGGTACCTACCCTATTGAGGACACGGGGAGAACATGTGAGGGTACCTACCCTAGGGGACACGGGGAGAACATGTGAGGGTACCTACCCTAGGGGACACGGGGAGAACATGTGAGGGTACCTACCCTAGGGGACACGGGGAGAACATGTGAGGGTACCTACCCTAGGGGACACGGGGAGAACATGTGAGGGTACCTATCCTAGGGGACACGGGGAGAACATGCAAACTCCACACAGAAAGGCCCTTTCGCCAACCCCGCCTCGGGTACTGATGACTGATGGAGGAGAGCACACGCCCCCAGCGGGAATGGAACCCAGGACCTTCTAGCTGTGAGGCGACAGCACTACCGACTGTGGGAATGGAACCCAGGACCTTCTAGCTGTGAGGCGACAGCACTACCGACTGTGGGAATGGAACCCAGGACCTTCTAGCTGTGAGGCGACAGCACTACCGACTGTGACACCGAGCCCCTTTAATACATTTCTAACGCTATATTCTCTACCCCGCAGCCTGAATCTGTTCCTAATTGTAAGCCCATAATGAATCTAATTATATTATTTTTTCGAATGATCAAAGAACCATTTCTATTGTGAAGGCACAGGAAAGATTGTCCTCCTCGCGGTGTCCCATCGTTCAAATTCCAATATACGCGCGGGGCACGCACACGCACACACTCGCGCATGCACGCACACACACACACACAGGGGACGGGAGCCCTCCTCCACAGCATAGTAAGCAGGTTTCATTCATCGACATGCAGGGTCCATGCTTTAGGAGTCATGGTCTCACAGCCTGGGCGACACGAGCAGAATGTGAATGAATGGATCTGCTGGCTCACACACACACGCACGCACGCAACGCACGCACGTAGGCACGCACGCAACGCATGCACGCACGCACGGAGGTGAGCCAAGCATTACATTACATTCACTCACTCACTCACTCACTCACTCACTCACTCACTCACTACTCTCACTGTTGTATACATTGACACAGATAAGGAATAACAAGTAAGACGCGCGAACGCGAGAAGCGAACGCAGCTCGTAAATTGCAAAAACAACAATTAGAATAAATTACGTAATTTTGTAAGGTTTTTTTTAAGTTCTCTTTTTTTGTGTTTAAGTTTTTTTCTTAAGTTAAGTTTTTTTTAAGTTTCTTTCCTTTTAAAGTTTTTCCTTTTTAAGTTTCTTTTTTAGGTTAAGTTTTTTTTTAAGTTAAGTTTTTTTTTAAGTTTTTCTTTCCTTTTAAAGTTTTTCCTTTTTAAGTTTTTTTTTTAAGTTAAGTTTTTTTTAAGTTTTTCTTTCCTTTTAAAGTTTTTCCTTTTTAAGTTTTTTTTTTAAGTTAAGTTTTTTTTTAAGTTAAGTTTTTTTTAAGTTTTTCTTTCCTTTTAAAGTTTTTCGTTTTTAAGTTTTTTTTTTAAGTTAAGTTTTTTTTAAGTTAAGTTTTTTGTGTGTGTGCGTTTTTCCTTTTTAAGTTTTTTTTTTAAGTTAAGTTTTTTTTTAAGTTAAGTTTTTTTTTAAGTTAAGTTTTGTGTGTGTGTGTGCGTTTTTCCTTTTACGTTTTTTTTTTAAGTTAAGTTTTTTTTAAAGTTTTTTTTTTTAAGTTAAGTTTTTTGTGTGTGCGTGCGTGCGTGCGTGCGTGCGTGCGTGCGTGCGTGCGTGTGTGTGTGTGCGTGCATGTGTGTGTGTGTGTGTGTGTGTTTTTGTGTGTGATACAGCTGCGCCCTCTGGTGGTGGGCGGGTGGTGTTACAGCGTGACACACAGACACACACACAGACACACACACACACAGACGTGATCTGCTGGGTCTCATAGTAAATGCTCACTGCGTTCGCAATCACTGCGTTCGCAATCACTGCGTTCGCAATAATTTACACTATTTTACACTATTTAAGTGGTATACAAGTCAGTCAGATATAGAGTATAATATCATTATACTTTACTTTGTGACGGGCCTAAACATTCTCCCCTTCCTCCCCACACACAGGAACATTTTTTGAGTGGTGCAACCACTCCAAGGAACAGCAATGTCCGTGTTAACCTACCTACTGTATGTGACTATGTGCCTATGAGTAGCAGTAGGGGCAAAAGTGGCGCTGTTGTGCCAGAAACAGAGAGAGAGAGATAGTGCTGCACTGTTGCCTGCTAATGAGAGAGAGAGAGGGGGGGGGGTTGCAGGGGGAGAGGGGAGTTGCACCACTCAGTTCACACGGGTGTGATTTTTATTATATATATATTTTTTATCCCACGATTTTGCAACCCATTTTTTCACCCAGTGCCAATGTAATCCTAGGCGCTACACTTCCTCTGCCAACCTGGGGGAGGGGGGCAGCGGACTGACCTCATGTTTCCTTTTATGCATGAGGAGTCCAAGCAGCTTCTTTACACCTGACAGGTGGGAGTTTCCCCGGCCGGACGTAGCGTGTGGAAGGAACACGTTATTCCGACCAGTTCCATTCCCCTCCATCAGGCGCCCCGGCTGGCCAGGGGGAGGCAGTTTAGAGACCAGGATTACTGCATGTTTTTTGTGACGTTACCTACTCTATAGGGGACAGGGGGAGAACATGTGAGGGTACCTATACCCTAGGGGAGACGGGGACAACATGTGAGGGTATCTACCCTAGGGGACACGTGGAGAACATGCAGGGTACCTACCCTAGGGGACACGGGGACAACATGTGAGGGTACCTACCCTAGGGGGACACGGGTAGAACATGTGAGGGTACCTACCCTAGGGGACACGGGGACAACATGTGAGGGTATCTACCTTAGGGGGACACGGGGAGAACATGTGAGGGTACCTATACCCTAGGGGACACGGGGAGAACATGTGAGGGTACCTACCCTAGGGGGACACGGGGAGAACATGTGAGGGTACCTACCCTAGGGGACACGGGGAGAACATGTGAGGGTACCTACCCTAGGGGACACGGGGACAACATGTGAGGGTACCTACCCTAGGGGACACGGGGAGAACATGTGAGGGAAAGGGCCCCCCCCCCCCCCAGCGCCAACAGCGGGAATCGAACCCAGGACGTTCTAGCTGTGAGGCACTACCGACTGTCACCATCAAATGCAAACCCACCCACCCACCCAGGAGGCACCAACCCCTCCTCCCCCCTCCCCCCGGGAGGATTAATTGACTCTCCTCTGATATGATGAAGGCTCCTCCTAACGAGAAGACAGAGCTTCAGTCTTCATTTAATTAGCTCCACGTCTTGACACAATCTGTCACCGCAGAGATAGAGGGACGCGTGTTTTCAACGCAACGCAACCCGCCACACACCGCCTTTAGTGTGACTAAAACTAAGACGGAAAATGTCCGTCGACTACCCATTTCCTGCACTGATGAAAACTAAATAAAAACTAAGCTATGATGACTATAAAACTAAGACTAAATATACTGACAATATCGTCAATAAATACAAACTAGACTATAATGTTAGGGACTATAGTGGACAAGAGATCCAGTATTGAAGTCATTTTACATTTGGCTGCATGCTGAAAATAGCAGATCTACAAGTTCACAACGAGTCGCGGCTAAAGCCCCCCCCACCCCCCCACTATAGCCTAATAATATCTATCAAATTGGAGGCTTTCCTTGCTTGCTTGGAGCATTAATAATGACACACATGGACTGATGATGCGTGCGTGTATGATAGATAGGGGGTGCGTGCTGTGTGTGCGTGTGCGTGTGTGTGTGGTGGGTGGGAAGGGGGGGGGGGGGGGCAGTTCCATGCATGCACCAGTCGTCGACAAATTGACCTTAGCCTATACCACTTCACTAAGAGGGGGGCGGGGCATGAATGATTGATCAGACAGGTGTAGGCTATCGATAATAATTACACACACACACACGCACGCACACACGCGCGCGCACGCACACACGCACACACGTATCTAGGCTCTAAATAAAACCCTCCTCTCACCTTCCATAACTTGACTCTCTCTCTCTCTCTCTCTCCGAGGATGGGATGGAGGATCTCTCTCTCCGAGGATGGGATGGAGGATCGTACAAAATTACGGAACGAAAAAAAAAAAAAAAAAAAACGGACCTGCTGTTGGGCTTCCAAAATAAATATGGAACCAAATGGACCCCACCACCACCACCAGCCACAGCATGCCGCCCCGTCAGTCAGAGTTAGACATTAACAGGATTTGCACGCTGCAATATATTAACGCACCGAATGTGCTCCATTCCTCTCCACCAGAAGCTTCAGGCTACAAAACGAGCCCTGGTGACTGACAGGCAGTCACATCATCAAACACGTCGGGGTGCAACAACTAAGCCATAGCCCTAATATATAGCCTACATAATGATAATACACAGCAGCCTGCATATACATATCTGTAGATCCATGATGTAATGCATAGGCTATGGGTTTTCAACCATTTTCATATCCCGTTATTTATTTATATAGCCTACCCTGCCCATTTGATTTGAATCAAGGACCACCGGCATATATATAGCCTCGAGATCTCAGACCCCGAAACTAAAGAATATTTGTGTTATATATCGTTGACACACCAATTCCATGCATGTTGTTGGCAACGAACGCGTTGATCAAAATAACACTTCTTCCACATTCTCTAATTGTGTATAGACTTCTTGTAAAATAAGTATTATAATGCAGATGTTTAACAATAATTCCTGTAACTCTTGAGAGCGTGCAAATGAAACCAAATGGACCCGTATTACGGGTCCATTTGGTTTCATCTCAAGAGTTAAAGATCTATAATAATAAAGGGTCCAATTTGGTTAACACCAAACTCTCCATATCATTTAGCAGCATGGATTGGGGGGGTCCTTTGGGGGACCACCTGGAACCCGCCCCCTCATGCAATGCAAGAGCCTAAGGTGGACCGCTTCACGGTGGTCCCCGGACCACCGGTTGAAAACCCCTGCATGCACTGATGTAATGTCATAATGTAGTGGGAGTAATACAAAAACTCACTCAGCCCGCTGTGATCCGGTGCGATGCTGCTGCTGTTGGAGTAGGTAGCATCATGTCTGTCTGTCTGTCTGTCTGTCTGTCTGTCTGTCTGTCTGTCTGTCTGTCTGTCTGTCTGTCTGTCTGTCTGTCAGTGGAAGGAGATCTTCTCCATCAGAGGACTTCACTCCACCTCCTGGGACTGATGGTGATGGTGATGGTGGGGCGACAGCAGCGAGCCAAGCTTTTCTTCTTAATTCTTCTGAAAACCATTGCTTTTTTTAATAATAAGAAGAAGATGTCAGCATCCAAACCCACACGGTCCTCCTCCTCCTCCTCCTCCTCCTCCTCCTCCAAAATAATCCTCCTCCTTCTTCTCAGCCCAAGCCTCTCCTCACTCCTCAAAACGAAGCAGGAAGAAGAGGCAGGCAACCATGCCTCCCTCCCTCCGACACATAGAAACAGCTGTGGAACTATATTGGTCCGTTTGGTTTCTTAATAAGCTGTTTTTTTGTCCCTTCCTCTCGGCAGCCAAAGTGTCGTGGTGTGTGTGTGTGTGTGTGTGTGTGTGTGTGTGTGTGTGTGTGTGTGTGTGTGTGTATTCATATAATCTATCTACTCCTGTCTGTTGGAGAGGGTGGTGATGATGCTCGCGTGCCTACAAGCGGAGAGCCTCTCTCTCTCCATCTATGATCCTCTGGGAGAGAGAGAGAGAGAGAGAGAGAGAGAGAGAGAGGGGTGGGCTCGGTGTAAAGAGGCGTGTGTGTGAGTGTGTGAGAGAGAGAGCCATTCAACCAGTGCTGACTCTATCATCAGCAAGGCTCTCTCTCTCTCGCTGTCTCTCCCCCATTCACTGGAAACCCAACCCACTGGCCGTCTCCTCCCTCCGACGACCTCCCCCTGGCGGTGAGCCATGGTAATGACACCACAGGAGGGTGTGTGGTGAGAGAGAGAGAGAGAGAGAGAGAGAGAGAGATTAATTGGGGAAACCCAATGATTATTTATCAATTTACAATGTAGGCATATATATATATATATATATGGCTGAAGTAGCTTGATGTAGCCAAAACACTCTCGATGTGATCGACAACAACGGGAGGTATGATTAATTCTAACGCGACTAGCGACGGGACCGCGATGGGCCGTCTAACACATAATCTTTTCTTAGAACTGGACGGAATGATTTAGATCAAAGAGTTATTCACAAGATTTTTGATCTCGTCGGCTAAAATGGGGGGGGGGGGACATTTTCGATGACGTCCCACCGGAAAATAACATTGAATGTTGCGCAACAGACACTCACAGCCTGTGGAGCGATGCGATCGGTTTTGATGTCAATAATCTCCGTCCTTTTGATCGATCTCCGTCCTGAGCGCTGGGTGTTACTAATTGATTGAACAGAGAACTCCGTCCTTGCCGCTCAGGGTGTTAATATTGTCAAAATCATTTTAACAGCTTCAACCATATTTTACACTTTGGCTATTCAAAAATGGGCAGAGTTTGTAGATCTGCTATTTTTCAAAAAATCTTGAAAAATGGTGCAAATCTTTGAATATATAGCATGTTTTAGAGCAAACATTTTCTCATTCTTTCATTCTGGAGGTCCCTGGGGCACAACACATTTTCAGATGAGGGTCCGTGTGGGCAAATACATACTGGTATATATATTTATTTGGGGTTCTGTGGCGCGACCAGGGCCGCTTTTTAGGTAGTGCGAATGGTGCCGCCGCACCGGGCCTCGCGCATGCAGCGCTTTTATTGTATTATTAAAAAATTTTAAGAAACACTTTCCATCTCAGAGTCAGAGCTAAAATAGGCAGGGGCGGTTATTAGCGCTACGCACGACGGCTAGAGGCCCCGAGAGTTCTCCCTGAAAAATATCGCATCCCGTCGCAGTTGATTTTTCACCTATTTAAGCTGCGGTCGGTTTGGGTTGGAGACAGTTTCTGTCTATGGGCCTCTTCTATAAATTAAATACCACAAATCAATACTGAAGTGTCAAGCTGCGCTTACTGTGACACCTCAGCTATGGCCTTACTGTACCACTGCGTGAAAAGAGGAGTTAACGGGCAATTATGGGCACTAGATTTGCCCGTAAACCTCAAGTTTAGCAGGCATATACAGTAATATACGGTAATATACAGGTGTGATGGTACAATTCGGGAGTTTACTGGAGTTTGCAGGAAAGTTTAACGTTTAAGTTTCTTGTAATATACACATCCGTATTCCATGCTTTTTGCGCAGTAGGGGGCCACCTCATCTATGGCCTCACTGTGACACCTCAGCTATGGCCTTACTGTGACACCTCAGCTATGGCCTTACTGTGACACCTCAGCTATGGCCTCACTGTGACACCTCAGCTATGGCCTTACTGTGACACCTCAGCTATGGCCTTACTGTGACACCTCAGCTATGGCCTTACTGTGACACCTCAGCTATGGCCTTACTGTGACACCTCAGCTATGGCCGTCCCAGCCTAGAGAGGCTATGTGCGTGACATCATCGAACCCGGAAGTTATATGCGGGAGCGCCTGAGAGGCAAAAATCAACAATTTTCTGGCCTTGACAGCCCATACACCAATTATTTGTTTACAAACATTGGGACTGGGCGCACGGGTGACTGTTTCATGTAATCAATTCCCAACAGATCTCCAAACCTGTTGTTTTGGGGAGCGCTGGTTTCAGTCCATTCAATCTCTCTTGTGTGTTGGCAAGTGAGATGCACCCTAGGAGACATTTATACTTCAAAGCGCAACAGTATTGCGCACAGAGAACAACTGATATACAAGCTCACATCGCATTGCAGATGCAACTGTTGTGAGCGTAGAGGTCTGCATGCGCGACACCATCGCGGGACGAAACATACATTATACTTGATGGACTGCAGGTGCGCGTGCAGCCATGGACAACCAGGCTCTGCTGCCGTGATCATGAGCGCACCTCCCGTTCTTATGACAGCGACTGGAGGTGTGGTTTTGAGGACAACTGATTTGAATTGCTAGTATTGTTCAAACACAACAGAAACCAATGGATTATATATTTCAAGGGAGAGAGATCACAATAAAAATCCTAATCATTCTTCCTCCACACTGGGATAAAAACAGCATCTGAAAGTTTGATGGTGCATCTTTTACACGTGAGTGCAGTTAGAACTTTTCCATTACATCTTATGAGAGGAAGGGTTCTTCTGCTGCCGGTATGCGCGCGCATTCTGTTGCTTATCAGTGTGACGTCGTCTGTTAAGGCGTCTATACATACATCTATACATCATACAACAGAAGAGTTCTATTTGATTTTATTAAACTCACTAACATTGCAGCTGTAGGGAACGTTTGAATTATCCTCTTTCTATCTGCAAAGTGTTTGTTTCATTAAAAAAAATCCTAGACATGTTATGAGCTACTTTCTGTCAAGAAATTCCATGCAGGTGACAAGTCAGAGTTTGGAAGCGCTCGTTTTCAATAAGGCACACGAAAAGAGAGTTGAGCCAGAAGGCAAAGCTCTCTGTCTACCGAGCAATCTTCGTTCCTACTCTCACCTATGGTCATGAAGTGTGGGTCATGACCGAAAGAATAAGGTCGCGAATACAAGCGGCCGAAATGAGTTTTCTTCGACGGGTGGCTGGCATCTCCCTTAGAGATAGGGTGAGAAGTTCAGTCACACGAGAGAGACTCGGAGTAGAACCGCTGCTCCTTCGCCTGGAAAGGAGTCAGCTGAGGTGGTTCGGGCATCTGGTTAGGATGCCTCGCGGGCGCCTCCCTAGGGAGGTCCTCGACGCACGTCCCACTGGGAGGAGACCCCGGGGCAGACCAAGGCGCAGTTGGAGGAAATACATCGACTCACTGGCCTTGGAACGTCTCGGAATCCCCCAGGAGGAAGTCACAGATGTTGCTGTGGAGAGGGAAGTCTGGAGCACTCTGGTGGAGCTGTTGCCCCCGCGACCCGACTACGGATAAGCGGTTGAAGATGGATGGATGGAACGTGGTGCTGCTGCCTCCCGCATTATGTGACATTTAGAAACAGGTGGTACGCAGGGCCGTTGAGTGGATTACAACGAGCGCTTCCAAACCCCAACACCCCATGCTGCTCAATGATTGGCCATGCTGCTCAATGATTGGTCTACATGATATGGGGGCGTGTCCCAGTGGAAAAGTACTGAGCATGTGCGAGGGACTCATCAAACTCCCAAAAAAGGGAGATTTTACCAACTGCAACAACTACAGAGGAATAATGCTTCTCTCAATACCTGGTAAAGTTCTCAACAGAATCCTACTGGACAGGATGAGTTCAGCAGTTGATCCCCTCCTTCGAGACCAACAGGCAGGATTTCGGAGTAATAGATCATGTACAGACCAGATTGGCACTCTGCGCATCATTATAGAACAATCAATAGAATGGAACTCTCCCTTATACATACATTTCATAGACTATGAAAAAGCTTTTGACAGCGTAGACAGAGAGACACTGTGGAAACTTCTGTGGTATTACGGCATACCAGAGAAAATCATCAGCCTAATCCAAATGAAGACCACCACGGCAGGTAAGAAAAACGGCATACAGTGGACCCTATGGACACAACTGGATGACCTGGACTTTGACGATGACCTGCCTCTCTTGTCACACAATCACCAGCAGATGCAGGACAAGACAACCAGGCTGGCAAATACATCCCTGGGTATAGGTTTGAGAATCAAACATACATGACGTAATGTCAATCAACACCCAGAACAATAACCCAATTACAGTAGGCGACGAACCAATTCAGGCAGTCGACTCCTTCACCTATACCTCGGCAGCATTTTAGATAAGCAGGGCGGGACAGAGAGCGACGTCACAGCTACAGTAGGTAAAGTTAGAGCAGCCTTCATCATCCTGAAGAACATCTGGTCCTCTAAACAAATAGCCTTGACAACCAAAGTGCGGATCTTCAATTCCAAAGTCAAATCCATACTTCTCTACGGTTCAGAGACGAGGAGGATGACTAAGAGGACATTGCAAAGGATCCAGACATTCATTAACAGCTGTCTGAAGCGCATTTTCAAGATCTGGTGGCCAAACAAAATCAGAAGTGAAGAACTCTGGAGGAAAGGGAGTCAGGAGCCAGTGGAGAAACAGATCCTAAGGAGAAAGTGGGGATGGATTGGCCACACCCTGAGGAAACCGGCAGCTAGTACAACGCGCCAGGCACTGACTTGGAACCCCCAGGGGAAGCGGAAGAGAGGGCGGCCTAAGAACACCTGGAGGCGGGACACTGGGGCGGAGCTGAAGAGACAGGGGATCAGCTGGGGAGAGGCGGAAAGGACAGCCCAAAACCGTGTTGGATGGAGAAGAGTCGTTGATGGCCTCTGCTCCACTGGGAGCGACGGGCCTAAGTAAGTAAGTATGTGCGAGGAACATAACCAGGTGGGCCAGATCTTGATGACTACACTCCGCCCTCCTCCAATCACTATGGAACCACACAGACACCAGGTTAGTAACCATGACAACGCTCCAATCACTATGGAACCACACAGACACCAGGTTAGTAACCATGACCACCCTCCAATCACTATGGAACCACACAGACACCAGGTTAGTAACCATGGCAACCCTCCAATCACTATGGAACCATACAGACACCAGGTTAGTAACCATGGCAACCCTCCAGTCACTATGGAACCACACAGACACCAGGTTAGTAACCATGACCACCCTCCAATCACTATGGAACCACACAGACACCAGGTTAGTAACCATGACAACCCTCCAATCACTATGGAACCACACAGACACCAGGTTAGTAACCATGACAACCCTCCAATCACTATGGAACCACACAGACACCAGGTTAGTAACCATGACCACCTTCCAATCACTATGGAACCACACACACCAGGTTAGTAACCATGACAACCCTCCAATCACTATGGAACCACACAGACACCAGGTTAGTAACCATGACCACCCAGCTAGGGGTTGTGGCATTTGGAAAATAAGTCATATAAAGTGTACATTAAGAATTTCGCGGGCCTTCGGCCCGCTCATCCCAGAGTTGCGTTGGCCCGCGTTGCGATACAGAAGTCCACAGATACAGAAGTGCACAGTGACACGCGTTGTATGCAGCTGTTTTGTGTTGCAGCGCGCGTGTAGTGTTGTTATCCATATATGCGCCTCGGTTCGTCCCGTTTGTTCCACGGCAGGTGTCGACGCAGTCGTTGGCGCAAATTTCTTATTATTTTAACTGTGTATGTAATTGCGGCTAGTAGCACACATGTTTTTTTAGGAGCACGATGAAAAGTTATGAAATAATGTGTTTGAGGGCCCTCCTATATACAGCTTTAGTCCCCACACGTCTCAATATTTGCCATTGACAAAGAACAGAGAAATTAGGTCGAAATGCCGCTAAATATGACGTAAATTAAAATGTATTATATATATATGTTTTTTTAATTGAATGTAAATACTTTACTTATAAAAAAACCTGGCAACCCGCACCCCGCGGTCATTTTCCGCTAACCGGAGCGGTGCTCCCTAGCCTGCTGGAGGGGTTCACATCATCCCATGCAGCCTCGAGAGGAAAAAGAAGGCAAATAAATGCAGCCTTGAGGCTACCTCCCAATGTGGTGTTGTGGAGCTTGATCACCTCCTCGTCCTCCTTTTCTCCCCAAATTGGCAATGCCACATTTTTTTTTAGGAGCACGATGAAAAGTTATGAAATAATGTGTTTGAGGGCCCTCCTATATACAGCTTTAGTCCCCACACGTCTCAATATTTGCCATTGACAAAGAACAGAGAAATTAGGTCGAAATGCCGCTAAATATGGCGTAAATTAAAATGTATTATATATATATGTTTTTTTAATTGAATGTAAATACTTTACTTATAAAAAAACCTGGCAACCCGCACCCCGCGGTCATTTTCCGCTAACCGGAGCGGTGCTCCCTAGCCTGCTGGAGGGGTTCACATCATCCCATGCAGCCTCGAGAGGAAAAAGAAGGCAAATAAATGCAGCCTTGAGGCTACCTACCAATGTGGTGTTGTGGAGCTTGATCACCTCCTCGTCCTCCTTTTCTCCCCAAATTGGCAATGCCAATAAATGCAAAAGTTGCCTAGTGTGAATACTTCCACAGCCTAAGTAGTAAAGGAGAAACTGTCAGTCTTCTCCGAAATCGGTCAATGTTTGTCAACTCAGCACGTGTTGACAACGCATATTAGTAAACAGAAGCCGTATGTGTGTCACACCAAAAGTGGTGACCTATAGAATCCTGTACATAGAAGCATCACGCAATCGTCTCCCTCCCTGTGTGGGTCACGTGGTGGGCTCTGAGCAAATGGGAGAGAGAATGTAGTGTTGCCAGGTCCGCGTATTGTAAGCGAGTGGTAGTGTGTGTAAGTAGCGTGTTGAATGGCATTTTTTCTGTGCTTGTTTTCATAGACGTGGCAACAAATTAGGCGGGGGTGTCGGTGCTTGTGGCGTGTTTGTGTTTATTATTGATATTGATATTGTTTGCGAGTGTGGACGGGAGCCGGCTGTAGTGGCAGTGCGATGACAATTTTTACGCGGCTGGTGTCGAGTGTGGCCGTGCGGCGCGACATGAGGAGATAGGGAACCAACGACGCGGAGGGTAAGTGTGTGACGTGTTAGTGTGTTGTTGCAGTGTGTGTTGCAGCGTGTTGCAGCGTGTCAGTGACGTTGTTGCAGCGTGTCAGTGACGTAGTAGCTGGTGCCTTTTGTTCCTGTGCGTGCTTTTGGGCACATGTTTTCAATTGTAATATAGGATGGTGTTTTATTTGTAGCTACTGTACTGGAGGTACAACTGGAGGTCTGAAAAAGGTCATTAACATGGTGAATCACATCTTCATCAAGATGTGATTCACCATGTTAATGATTTATTTCAAACCTCAGGTTCTAGGAAACACAACATGGGGGGACTTTCCACACAACAACTCTAAGGTATATTAATAACATATAATAGTAAAATGTGTTTTTGGCAGAAAATTTAGATTTTAGTTTTAGTCATAGTCTCTTGAATAGTTTTCATTTAGTTTCAGTCACATTGTAGTCACCTGGAATGTCTTAGTGTTAGTCTAGTTTTAGACAACTAAATATCATAAGATTTTAGTCGACTAATGGCCCCTACACACTGTAGGAGTTTTAAAGTTGTCGGCGAGTCATCAGATCGTTGTGCATTTCACACTGCAGGAGTCTTTTTCTTTTAATCGGCTGTCATTATATCTTTGTGGCTTTCACACTAAACGATTGATCGCCGACCAGGGATCACACACACTGCAAGAGTTCACCAAGATGCGATCCAGACCCGATACATATAGTCTACATGATCAGATCATTTGTTTTTTATTCCAAATCATTTTGACATGCACGTGTAGGATGCGTGATACAAGCGCGAGACCCACACAGGGCGCATCTCTCTCTCTCTCTCTCTCTCTCTTCTCTCTCTCTCTCTCTCTCTCTCTCTCTCTCTCTCTCTCTCTCTCGTGCACGCCACACACACAGGAATAGCCTAGCCAGGCTACACAGGGCGACATGTTTGTGATAGCAGCGCTATAGCGAGACAGGACGTTATAATCTCGCGCGGCGCTCGCGAGCGCACGCACGCACACACACACACACACACACACACACACACACACACAGAGCACGGAAATTGCTCTGCACTGTTGATTGATTCCGATGCGGTTTTATCAACATTATTCAAACATTATTCAAATTTAGTCGAACAAAATGTATTTTGTCGGGCCTTGATGGCGTCCCATTTCACTTGCTGAAAATAGCAGATCTACAAGCTCACAACGCGTCGCAGCGCGACACATTGTGAGCTTGTAGATCTGCTATTTTCAGCATGCATGATACTTTGACACGAGTACCAAAACATCCAATTGACACTAGGCTGAACGAATGCAACGGGAGCAAGTCTGACCCAACACTGCAGCAAATCGACAAAAACAGCCGATCTACAAGCCTAAACGACAACTGACAAGTGTAGATCAGAGATCCATCTGCATGTATGAGAAAAAAGGGGGTAAAAAGTACTCATATCGGTACTCGGTATCGGCGAGTACTACAAATTAAGTACTTGTACTCGTACTCTGTCTGAAATAAATGGTATCGGGACAAATCTAATTGCTGGTGGTGTTCTGCCCTCCCCCCATCAAACAAAAATGGTTTGGTCAAACCATGTGACTCCCATTGGAAAAGCAATGTGGTGGCCTAAAAAAACAAAATAAACGACCAAACATAATGTTTGATCGGTGTTTGATACGTGTGAATGAGGCCTGGTTCGAACTGGCAACCTTGCGCTTTCCATCCGGCCACTCTACCCCTGATCCACCGCTGACACCGTCATGTACAAATCAAATATCTTTACATCTTGCAAATAGTAGTGTGTGTGTGTGTGTGTGCGTTTGCGTGTGCGTGTGCGTGCGCGTGTGCCTTAATTCGCACATCAGATGCTACGTAAATTAATTTAGCTGTCACTCTGTCAAGAGGCTGCAAACAGCGTATCTGGGCCTCAGTAATAGATTGGCGTCGCGGAGCAAAGTGGTTGAAATGGAACCCTTTAGAATGCAAGGAATCACAACATTCAGACAACCATGAGACAGCAATGAATCTCCTTCACCCTGCTGTCTCTCTCTCTCTCTCTCTCTCTCTCTCTCTCTCTCTCTCTCTCTCTCACATTTATGGACAATTCCTATCCGTGTTTTCCTCAAATATTTTTATGTCAAGGACCCCTAAATTGTAAAAATGTTACGGTCATGTTAAATGATATATAACATTTTGTATGTTATACATCATTTCACATGAATTTGTATGTGTACTCTCTTCAAGTGATGGAACCAAACATGTCTACATTCTCAGAGTCCACCAAGCAATAAACCAACTCTTTCAGGATTGGGGCAGGGGGATATGGGGTGTGTTTGTGCGGGGGTCACCAACATGTCTGTACACGGACAAAATGTGTGTCACATTTTAGATTTTCTGTTTTACACACCATTATAATGTTCTTATTTTGATCACATAAGACCCAATTACTGAATGTCCAAAGTCTCCAGGTTTTCTTCAGAATAAGTAAGACATTTATTTCTTTTCACACTATATGGCACATTAGGAGTCCTCTAATACTAGTGGTTCTCAAATGTCTCATTTGAATAGACCCCCCTCACCGCCACCAGTGGGCGCCAAAAGTCCCAGACCGCCACGATATATATATATTTTTATTTTATTATTGTTTGTTTTTTAGTTTTTTTTAATCTAAAAAACAAACAAACACGAAAAACACTTCCTTGGCGCTCCAGGACATCATGAAAAAGAAGTTAAATAAGTCCTTGGCAGCCATTGAGTTTAAATGTTCAAATGCCGGTCCATTTGGTTCCATTTGAACACGTCTCTCAGAGTTAAAGACTTGTGGTCATATTTTTCTCCACTCATGTTGTATGTCCGTGGCAAAAAAATGGAACGTCGACAACAATGTCCACAACAAGCCAACATCATGTCGATGGGCCCTGTGTTTGTATTCGAGAATTCCAGCGACGCACCCCACCAAACCCCAGCTCAGTGGCCTTGTGGTTAGAGTGTCCGCCCTGAGACTGGGAGGTCGGGGTTCAATCCCCAGCCGGGTCATACCAAAGACTCAAAAAATGGGACCCAGTGGCCCTTTCTGAAACCAGTCCCTTGACTTGAAGTGCTCTCGGGAGGTTCCCTCGTCAGGAAGTGCCCCTCCAGCTGAATCAAGTTCCCTTGATTAGGGTGCTGGGTATAAAAAACTGTTTGGAAATACACTCGCCCCCCTTGTGCAGAAACAGGAAACAGACACCACGTTGCCATGGTTACCATCATGCAATTGTGTTACCTGTTATTTTGTTTGTGTGGTTTCATTTATAGTTTTTTAACGGTGGGGTAAATAAAGAGCCCTTGTGAACATCAGTTGGAGCGTTGTCTAGTCTGCATCAGATGAAGATTGTTTAGGAGCAGTTTATTTGTGGTGGTTCTTACATCTGTAGGTCGCGGTTTCCATGCGGACAGAGAGCAGGGCTGCACAAGGCAATCGAGTCTAGATCAGCACAGCCTCGCTCTTGAGGGCTTTATAAGCCACTTCCACTCAAGGCTGCTTGGTTTCGGACGACACTTAATTTGGCGCAGCCTCGCGTGAACGCGCATATCGAGGGCAAGTGTGTAGAGCGAGTGGCGAGGAGCTGGTTTCAGAAAGGGGGACTGCCTCCCTGCTTGGCACTCAGCATCAAGGGTTGGATTGGGGGTAAGTCACTGCGACATACTAGCGTCATGTCCAGGGGGGTGTACTTGTATATCATGTCCAGGGGGTGTACTTGTACATCAAGCTGCCTCACGCTACAGAAACAGGAGATAGCCTCCTGCCCTATATTGGCCTCATGGCTCGGCAAGGCTACTTACTTACCCCACCAAACACCACCCAACAAAGACCCACCCCAACAAAGACCCACCCCACCAAAGACCCACCCCACCAAAACCCTACCCAACAAAGAGGCAGAGAAACAAGGCCACGATGCACATTAAAAGAAAATAAGAACCCTCTTAACTTCAGAGAGAGAGAGAGAGAGAGAGAGAGAGAGAGAGAGAGAGAGAGCAAACATGGACCCCTGAGTGCTGCTTAGATACTAGCACTCTGTCTGAGGGGGCTTTCATTGTTCAGAGAATGGGCACGACACAACAGTCGGCAGCACTGGAGCACTTTCACAGGGAGGGAGGAGAAGACAATCGTCGTTCTTCTTCCCTTCTGAGGTCGTCCATTGTGTTGTCGAACTGACCCCGCTGTGAGGCACACAGAGTGAGTGAGTGTGTGAGTGAGTGGGGGTCTTCAGTGTGTAGAGTAGACTATTAATGCAGGGGGGGGGGGGGGGGGTCTCTCCACTCTCCTTTCTTACAATGCAGGACCTCTCCTCATGACCGCCGGTCGCCACCGGGCCCGGG
>NC_136807.1:54497315-54654815 GCF_951216825.1 Electrona antarctica
ATTGCGAACGCAGTGAGCCTTTACTATGAGACCCAGCAGATCATGTCTGTCTGTGTGTGTGTGTGTGTCTGTCTGTCTGTCACGCTGTAACACCACCCGCCCGCCACAAGAGGGCGCAGCTGTATCACACACAAAAACACACACGCACGTGCATCGCACATCGCGTTATCTTCCTGCGTTCACGCGTCTTACTTGTAGTGTAAGTGTGAACAAGAGCCCAGGGGGATATAGTAGGACACAATATTACAATCGCTTGTGACTCAAACTGTATTTATTTATTCTATACAATTCACCAGGGACATGCACACATAGACATCAAAGGGGGCTTCAGTCCCTGCCCTTCCCCCCCCCCCCCCCCCCATCTGTAAGAGAGAGACTGCCCTCTCCAGACCACGAATGCAGCATTTACTACATGGTGAAAGAAATGCAAAATGCCACTGCCTTTCCTTTCCATGCCATACCAGAAGGCAGCATTCAGGAGAATTGCTTATTTTCCGAAGTCTCCTGAACTTGAACAGTGTTTTGCGTTGAACAAATTTGTTTAGAAATCCAAGTCGCTACAATCTCCACTAGCTAAAGAGTGCTGGGTTGCGCCCAGCGAAAATAGCTGATCTACAAGCTCTTAACGCGGCGCAGCGGCGCATTGAGAGCTTGTAGATTTGCGCTATTTGTCCAAAAGTGCCCTCTTATGGGATTTCAGCCCCTGCCTCTCCAACACTCTGTGCACGTCCCTGCAATTCACGTTATCATACTGTCAGCATGTGACTGTTGTTCACCAAAAATAATATATATCAGCAAGTTAATTAATTAAGGAATTAAGGTTAAGATGTTGGACTTTCATGCGGGAGACCCGGGTTCAAATCCCGGGTGGACCTGATTTTTTTTGTAGTATTTGTAGTAACAGTATTTAAGTAATTATGCACACGCTGCACAAAATGCAACACACGGTTGTGTGTGTGTGTGTGTGTGTGTGTGTGTGTGTGTGTGTGTGTGTGTGACAAAGCTGTTACACGGAATGGTTTCAAAACTAAACAGATTTGAATTCCTAAACATTCAAGTTTAAGACGGTATGACAAAGATTTGGCAAAAACAAAAAAAAATGTATGTTTGTCTTAAAATAGAAATGTTTTGACAGGAAACATGTTTCTTCGAATCGCCACCAGATGGTGCCAACGCCTAACCTAGCCTATACTGTGGACAGTGAACAAATACAACTTACACTTCTGGAAAATAATATTATTTTTTTAAACAACTTACACTTCTGGAAAATAATATTATTTACTTATTAAGTATTTAGTTATGTATGCATTTATTTAATGTATTCATGCATGCATGCATGTGAAATAACGGCATTACAATAGACTAAATGTAGCATTTATTTAAAATATTCATAGGTTTTGATTGAAACTTTTATTTCACCACACAATTCACAATGGGTACATTTTCTCACGTAGTAGTGTACACACTTACAATGTTGAGGTATTTATACTTTTACTTTCTTGTACTTTTCTCTTTTTGACTTTGAAAGCTCCATGTCACGGGACGGCACCTTTGGACGCATCCAATTTATGAAAGGGGGGAAAACTCTCTTTGTTTTTTTTGTCCCACCCGTAGCTGCGCGCTGTTTGACGCATCCAAAAACCCCTTCTGCCATCTGAATGAAGCATATTGCCGTCCGTCACGTTGCCTCCACCTCCCATCGTGATGATGTCACTCGCGTTGGTCATTGGGTTGTCGTCGGGCAGAGTCTTCATGGGGTTGGCGAGCGGGAAACAGAATCCTGTAGACACGGTTTGACAAGACATTCTGAGTACGAATACGGATAATGACTTGATAATTTTTTCACACAGGAAAATAAGGTGTCAATAGATCTCTGACCCAAAGAAGCCTGTAAACTAGAGAACCAATACTGCAGTCAAACTGGGGATGATTATAGCTTCAATGTCCATTTAAAGAGATAGTTCACCCAAAAAGAACAAATGAGACTCTGTGTCTCCATAGAGAACCACTGTCTGCTGGTCCTCTTTGTGTCTCCATAGGGAACCACTGTGTCCGCACCAACAAGCACAACACAAAGTCAAGTCTCCATGTTTTAAATAAATCCATTTTAATTTAATAAATCAAGACAAAAAGGTCATTTTGGGTGTGAACTACCGCTTTAAGTGCCAAAGTATAGGCTCTGTGCACGGCGGCCACATCAGAAAGAATGTATGTAGAATGGGCCTATTGTAGAGGTCATGACCTTTATGGGTGGGCCTATGGTAGAGGTCATGACCTTTACGGGTGGGCCACCTGTAGAGGGCATGACCTTTATGGCTCCATTTGTACACTCAAATAGTTACACACACCCATACGAGGCCGTTTGGATCCCCCTCAAGGAACCATGAGGGTGCCTGGAGTGAGCAAACATGCAGCACCCCGACTCTGACCAGAATGGAACATCGCCATAAAGGGGAGGCGTCCAAAGGCGTCCTGTGGCACTGAGTGAGTTAATCAGTGGAATTGGCAAACTTGGGCAACACCTGTGAAGGAAGAGGCCCAGTTTTTTCCCAATGTCTGCTGTGCATACAGAGCCCATTAGGATACAGAAACGCTAAGATTTACATCATAAACTCATCCCTAGTCATCATAGACACCTGACTGGAAGAGATTGGAATGAATTCTCTGGAGCTGTACATTCAGGTGACATCATATAATTAATGCTCCCCTCACCCCAAACTATCAGCACAGAATCATAACATTTCAGAGTTGAATTTTTTTAGTCTTATGAATCTGCAACAACAGACACCTACAATTTAATAAAATGCACATTGGAAACAAAGCCAACAGCTCTTACCATGGGCCAATAACAACAGAGCCAGTGGAACAATGAAGGCAAGGTCACAGGAACTTCCCATCGCTGCCTCTGGAGAAGTTACTAGTGTTGAGGAAGGAGTGAGTGGCTCGTCCTCAGCAGAGGTTTTAAGGCTTGCTGCTGGTCCCACAGCTGTTCACGATGAGTGGAAGATTTGAGTGGAAGATTTGCTCACCTGGGGCGAAACCAGGCTCCCCAGAGTTGCTGTCGAAGTGTCCTTGAGCAAGACTCTGAACCCCTAATTGCTCCTGATGTGCAGGTTGGATGCCTTGCATGGTTTGCTCCGCCATCGGTGGCGGAGGAAAGGCTTCAACAAACCACGTGCCGTTAAGAAACGTGAATCCCTAGACTCCTTCAAAACCACTCTCAATGGTCACCTGCAATTCAAAACTGGCCCCTGTAAAAGAGTAAAGTCCCGCCCCCCCCCCCCCCCCCCCCCCCCCTTTTTTGAGGGGCCAGCAGCAAGCCTTACAACCTCTGCTGAGGACGAGCAACTCACTTCTTCCTCAACACTAGTAACTTCTCCAGAGGTAGCGATGGGAAGTTCCTGCGACCTTGTCTTTATTGTTCCACTGGCTCTGTTGTTATTGACCCATGGTGAGAGCTGTTGGCTTTGTTTCCAATGTGCATTTTATTAAATTGTAGGTCTCCGTTGCTGCAGATTCATAGGAAGACTAAAATAAATCAACTCTGAAATGTTATGATTCTGTGCTGATAGTTTGGGGTAAGGAGAGCATTCGTGCTATAATGTCACCTGAATGTACTGCTCCAGAGAATTCATTCCAATCACTTCCAGTCAGGTGTCTATGATGACGGGATGAGTTTATGATGTAAATCTTAGCGTTTCTGTATCCTAATGGGCTCTGTATGCACAGCAGACATTGGGAAAAAATCACACCCGTGTGAACTGAGTGGTGTAAGGTTTTATATAGCATGATCAGCTGTGGTCTGACGTAATGTCTGACGTAATGAAATCACACAAAATATGTTAAGTAAAAAAAGCTATCATTTTTGATAAATGTATGTATCACACCTGGATGTGATTTCACAACTGGCTTTTTTTGCGCAGAGAAAATGACCACGGTTGCTACGGTCATCCAGTTCACCCGGGTGTGATTTAATTACGTCAGAAATTATTTTGAACATAGCAACCATGGTCATTTTTTTATGCACACAAAAGCCAGTTGTAGGAGTGGTTTACACCACTCAAAAACTGGGCCTCTTCCTTAAAGGAGAATTCCATGCTATCCACAGGTTTAATGTTTGTTCAAAGTTTGTTTAGTAAACGCATTGACAATGAAGAAAATGTACGTCACATTGTCTCTTTATTGTTAATGGAGTTTAATGTTTGTGTTGGCACAGTTTGTTTTACATCACCATTACATCACCTAATCAACATGAGTTAGACTAAAGTTCTCAACGGGCCCAAAAATGATGGCCCGGCCTGACCCTACCCTAACTGGGCCAGAGGCTCGGCCAGACCCAAAAAATTACCATAATGTTAAACCCGAAGCCCGACAAAAGCCAGACAGAAAAAAAAAGCAGCACTAAATTGCGGCGCAGCGGCGCCGTGTTTCAGTGTGAAACGGAGATCAACGGATTTATCGAAATAAAGGATGTATGTAACTCACTTTAGAATAGGCTATTAATGTTCCATAATTTCCATTGGATTCCATACAGTGGTGGTGGTGACTGGTGAGTGGTGACTAAACACGAATAGCAGCTGCAGCTCCCTTAGTTTCCTCTGAAGTGAAGTTGCTTTACGTGTAGCGTTTAAGTTATATATCACCATGGATCGTTTGGTGACGTTGATTAATAATTAGGTTTTATTAATCGCAGCCAGCTGGGTTAACGAGACTCGGTGCAACATGACGAAAACCTGACGCTTCTTCAGCTGTGATAATCCGATTGATTTTATAAAATATTTAAGCATATGGCAACTTGGCAAGTTAACTGGTAGCCCGTTTGGTGCGCAAACCAGAGGGAAACCAGCGGTAGCAAGGCAAGCAAGCAAGTCTCACACCGTTCACTGTTCTCTCTACTGTACTGCCTGCCCCGCAGTGCAGGATTGCGGGGCAGGCTACATGCTGCTCTGGCCTCGTACACACATGCCGGACGGACATGATCTGTTCTGTCTGTTTTTCATGGCCGCCTCAGGCTCAATGCTTTTCCAATGGAAGTCACGTGGTTTGACATGTGTGTACGAGGCCTCTGAGTCTGAAATGCCAGTGCGATGCGACCCCGTTGGCGACGGGGTCGCGGGGTCCTCCTCCTGTCACAAGTGAATCGCCTAGCGCAGCCCTCTTCATAATAAATACATATGTATACACAATCACATTACACAAATAACAGAATTGCTATTTTTATTATAATAACACTCTTTTAAAAAAAGAAAGAAAAAAGAACAAAATCGCTCGGCCCGAAAACGTCGGGTCGGGCCGGGCCTGGTCGGGTTCGGGCAGAGTTTGAGAACTTTAAGTTAGACTTTAATATTAGCGCCCCTCACTTCACACGGGTGTGATTTTTTTCTATACTGTGTACACGTTTACCCTTTTTTATAACTTTGTATTTGATTTATTTGTGTGCATAGATCTATAGTATTTGCACGTCTTTAAATGTTTTGATTAATTGAAAATGTTCGACCCTGATGTAAACCAGACTAATACTGCTTTTTCTGGTTTTATCCTCATAGCAGTTTTTTGTATGAATTAGCCTGTACTTTGTTGAAATGTAGCCTACCCATTCTACTAACACAACAATCAATCAATAAACCAATCAACGACCGCCGTCTAGTAGCTGTGTTTTTCATGAGCAGTCAGTAAACGGGCTCTAAAATGCAACACACAGTTGGTGAATTGTAGCGTGTGTGTGTGTGTGTGTGTGTGTGTGTGTGTGTGTGTGTGTGTGTGTGTGTGTGTGTGTAGACCCGCTTGTCTCCTCTATGACAAAGATGTTACACGGAATGGTTTCAAAACTAAACAGATTTGAATTCCTAAACATTCAAGTTTAAGACGGTATGACAAAGATTTGGCAAAAACAAACAAAAAATGTATGTTTGTCTTAAAATAGAAATGTTTTGACAGGAAACATAATGTTGTTTCTTCGAATCGCCACCAGATGGTGCCAACGCCCTAACCTAGCCTATACTGTGGACAGTGAACAAATACTTTTTAAACAACTTACTCTTCTGGAAAATAATATTATTTACTTATTAAGTATTTAGTTATGTATGCATTTATTTTACGTATTCATGCATGCATGCATGTGAAATAACGGCATTACAATAGACTAAATGTAGCATTTCTTTAAAATATTCATAGGTTTTGATTGAAACTTTTATTTCACCACACAATTCACAATGGGTACATTTTCTCACGTACTAGTGTACACACTTACAATGTTGAGGTATTTGTACTTTTACTTCCTTGTACTCTTCTACCTCAAAGAATGGGAAGAATGAGAAACCCCTTCTGCCATCTGAATGAGACATATTGCCGTCCATCACGTTGCTTCCACCTCCCATCGTGATGATGTCACTCGCGTTGGTCATTGGGTTGTCGTCGGGCAGAGTCTTCATGGGGTTGGCGAGCGGGAAACAGAATCCTGTAGACACGGTTTGACAAGACATTCTGAGTACGAATACGGATAATGACTTGATAAGATCATTTCTACACACAATGGTCCTCATTCACAAAGGAGAAATACGCCACAGTGTAACGGAAGCGTAAAGGTCATGCGTATAGATAGCGGAAAATCCATCCGATCACGCTACGGTTAAGTCCCGTGTTATTCAGGGAACCAGGTGTAATCACTTAATTTGTGCGGATTGGCGAGTGTATCCTTTCCGCATTTTTTCCAAGCGATTCGCCTGGTGTCGCCTGGTTTGATGGAACATCCACGACCATATAAGGCAACAGGAAATATCGAAATACGTCATCATAGGCTGCACAGAGGATTCCCAAGTTTTAAATTATATACAACAGCCGCGATGAGCTTGTAGAGCAGTTAATTTTGACAGGCGGGTCTGCACGGACAGATCTTCAAGCAAACAGCGCGAGTTATATGTATATAATTATAAACGAAACTTGCCAACTTGGCACGCATTGCTTCACTCCTTGTTAAATGTCAGAACGTGAATAAGTTAACTGATGTTAGTTACTTTCACATAATGAGAAAGAAGTTAATTTGTACTGTTCACCACACGACCAAATGCTATATTAAAACTCGGCAATGATAAAAGGCCTTATTGATTAGTCTACTGCGGTGATTGATTCCCTGCCCTGCACTGTCGGATTTGGAAAGCAAATATATGGACATGCATGGACACAGGACATATTTTCTCTTTTTTTTCTTGTGGGATTTGGACTAAAGGCTATATTTCATCCGATCCAACTACGTTGTATGTTTCCTCAGCTGCAGGTAAGAGTTGGCTATTCTGTGTGGCGTCCGCATGTGAACAATATACATTATTATAAATTAATACCACGACGCAAATGGAGGCAGATAGGTGCTTGCAGCAAAGGCATTTAGGCCTACGTGAAACTTTAATTGGCTGAGTCTGTCAACATGCTGATCAGCGAGTTACAGTGGTAATAATAATCATCATCAACAGCCTTTCTTGTCTGTCTGTCCGTCATGTTTGTGAACAAGCACGAGTGGAGTTGAGGTGGCTTAAAACTATGATATGCCTGGCCGACTTTCAAACACGCTGATGCCATTCATTCAAATAGGCTAATGTGGTCTTCTATTTTTTATATAGGGCTAATTCCCCCCCCCCCCCCCCCCCCCCCCCCCACACACACACACACACACACCGACAGTCAGACTGACTCAAAGGAGCTCCATAACGACACAATTTAAATAGGCCTATACTGCAGACATTACTACACTAAACAATGCTGGATTCGTACAGTGCAGAATGCAGATAAGTGTATGTTCTTATTATAATTATGAGTTTGTTTAACATGCAGCGCGCGTCCGTGAGAGCCGATCTACAAGCTCACAACGCGTTGCACTGCGAGTAGAAGTCTGCCGAGTGAGCAGCGCAATCGCGCATGCTAGAAATATCCTAATAAATAAATAAAAAGGTGTCGGGCTCGGGGGCAGTTTCTGTATGGGACTCTAGGCTAACTTGCCTCTAGAATGCATGCATATAGGCATACAAGTGATACTTGGCTTTTATATAGGCTATCATTTTTGTATGTGCTGACCAACGTTGGGGACACATGCCTACATATTTTATCTGAGGTTTGGGGACTTTTAATTGATTCAGCATGAAGACTAAAGCCTTCTTAATAAATCTACGCAAGCCGTACACGACCATGAGAGCTGGCGCAGCTTTTAGCGGAATTTCCGACCAACGAACGTCAACGTCAAGTTCACGTTCAAGTTCATGAATTCCCACGTAATGTGGGAATCCACGTAAATGCCTGTCCGCTCACGCTCCGCTCACGTAACGTCACTTTATGAGCGTAAACGCCGTTGTGAATGAGGCCCTTTGAGTGTACAAATGGACCCATAAAGGTCATGACCTCTACAGGAGGCCCACCCGTAAAGGTCATGACCTCTACAATATGCCCACCCATAAAGGTCATGACCTCCTATATTCTTTCTGATGTGGCCGCCGTGCACAGAGCCTATACTTTGGCACTTAAAGCGGTAGTTCACACCCAAAATGTCCTTTTTGTCTTGATTTATTAAAATGGATGTATTTAAAACATGGAGACTTGACTGTGTTGTGCTTGTTGGTGCGGACACAGTGGTTCCCTATGGAGACACAAAGAGGACCAGCAGACAGTGGTTCTCTATGGAGACACAGAGTCTCATTTGTTCTTTTTGGGTGAACTATCTCTTTAAATGGACATTGAAGCTATAATCATCCCCAGTTTGACTGCAGTATTGGTTCTCTAGTTTACAGGCTTCTTTGGGTCAGATCTATTGACACATATTGATGGCCCTGACTTATTTTCCTGTGTGAAAAAATGATCAAGTCATTATCTGTATTAAACTCATTGGTCCTCATTCACAACGACAGACTGTCGGTGTGTGTGTGTGTGTGTGTGTGTGTGTGTTCTAAAAAAATAGACCACATTAGCCTATTTGAATGAATGGCATCAGCGTGTTTGAAAGTCGGCCAGTCATATCATAGTTTTAAGCCAGCTCAACTCCACTCGCGCTTGTTCACAAACATGTCGGACAGACGGACAAGAAAGGCT
The DNA here is from genome assembly GCF_951216825.1 of Electrona antarctica. Taxonomy (NCBI): domain Eukaryota; kingdom Metazoa; phylum Chordata; class Actinopteri; order Myctophiformes; family Myctophidae; genus Electrona; species Electrona antarctica. The sequence continues at coordinate 54,506,385 of NC_136807.1, forward strand.
GTTGATGATGATTATTATTACCACTGTAACTCGCTGATCAGCATGTTGACAGACACTCAGCCAATTAAAGTTTCACGTAGGCCTAAATGCCTTTGCTGCAAGCACCTATCTGCCTCCATTTGCGTCGTGGTAGGCCTATTAATTTATAATAATGTATATTGATCACATGCGGACGCCACACAGAATAGCCAACTCTTACCTGAGGAAACATACAACGTAGTTGGATCGGATGAAATATAGCCTTAAGTCCAAATCCCACAAGAAAAGAAAGAAAGAAAATATGTCCTGTGTCCAGTCATGTACGTCCATATATTTTCTTTCCAAATCCGACAGTGCAGAGCAGGGAATCAATCACCGCAGTAGACTCATCAATAGGGCCTTTTATCATTGCCGAGTTTTAATATAGCATTTGGTCGTGTGGTGAACAGTAGCCTACAAATTAACTTCTTTCTCATTATGTGAAAGTAACTGTAACATCAGTTAACTTATTAACGTTCTGACATTTAACAAGGAGTGAAGCAATGCCTGCCAAGTTGGCAAGTTTAGTTTATAATTATATACATATAACTCGCGCTGTTTGCTTGAAGATCTGTCCGTGCAGAGACCCGCCTGTCAAGATTAACTGCTCTACAAGCTCATCGCGGCTGTTGTATATAATTTAAAGGTCTGTGCAGTCTATGATGACGTATTTCGATATTTCCTGTTGCCTTATATGGTGTGGGATGGGCGTGGATGTTCCTTCTAACCAGGCGACACCAGGCGAATCGCTTGGGAAAAATGCGGAAAGGCTACACTCTGCGATCCGCACAAATGAAGTGATTACACCAGCTTCCCTGAATAAGACGGGAGCAAATCGCAGCGTGATCGGACAGAGAAATACATGATATTTAGTATCTGTTTACGCATACGTTACACTCTGGCGTATTTCTCCTTTGAGGACCAAATAGTTACACACACCCATACGAGGCCATTTGGATCCCCCTCAAGGCACCATGAGGGTGCCTGGAGTGAGCAAACATGCAGCACCCTGACTCTGACCAGAATGGAACAGAGCCTTAACCGTTTCCGTCCGTAGGACATGGCCACACGTCCCGACAAGTTCGTATGACGGCGAGAGAAGAACATTGAGAATTTTTTCCTTTTTTTATTTTTCAGTCGGACACTCTGCCACCATAGAGCGAAGCGTACAGTCATATTAGCTTACCGTTCACTAGCCTGTTGGTTTTGATCGGACGGAAATACTAAGCGCTTCATATGACTTCAACATGCCTCTTTTTGGATCATGTATCGTATAAATGAAAGCGGCAAGGTAAAGCTAGCAAAAATATCTCAGGGGGGGGGGGGGTTCATAGTAAAAGCGGCCATGTCTTTCCGGCACCCCAGAGCTTCTATTTTGAAGGAACCCCGGCACTGATTGTGTTGAAGGAGAATTCCATACTAAAAGGCTTTCTTACCTTTATTTGTAGTTGTTACGTCCCCACCAAAGAGGTCCAGGTGTTATTTTGTGCAAAAGCTCCTTATTGGCTATTTCCCCTACCATAAGCCCGCAATGAATTGCATTGAATGGGAATTGAATGGGGCTATGGGGTGTTGTGCTAATTCGCTTATTTCCATCGCTCAGAATTTTTTTTGTATATATCCTCTCTTCATAATGTAAATAATATCCCAAGCGGCACACTTTACTACTTGGACTGGAAATAAGCGAATTAGCACAACACCCCATTGACCCATTCAATTCCCATTCAATGCAATTCATTGAGGGCTTATGGTAGGGGAAATAGCCAATAATGATTTTTTTGCAAAAAGAAAACACCTGGACCTCTTTGGTGGGGACGTAACGACTACAAAGAAAGGTAAGAAAGCCTTCTAGCATGGAATTCTCCTTTAAGGAAGAGGCCCAGTTTTTTCCCAATGTCTGCTGTGCATACAGAGCCCATTAGGATACCGAAACGCTAAGATTTACATCATAAACTCATCCCGTCATCATAGACTGACTGGAAGTGATTGGAATGAATTCTCTGGAGCAGTACATTCAGGTGACATTATAGCACTTATGCTCCCCTTACCCCAAACTATCAGCACAGAATCATAACATTTCATTTGTTTTAGTCTTCCTATGAATCTGCAACAACGGAGACCTACAATTTAATAAAATGCACATTGGAAACAAAGCCAACAGCTCTTACCATGGGCCAATAACAACAGAGCCAGTGGAACAATAAAGACAAGGTCACAGGAACTTCCCATCGCTGCCTCTGGAGAAGTTACTTACTAGTGTTGAGGAAGAAGCGAGTGGCTCGTCCTCAGCAAGCCTTGTAAGGCTTGCTGCTGGTCCCACAGCTGTTCACGATCAGCAATCCCTATGAGAGGCATCATAAAATACCCTTCACTGGTTCATTACTGAGGCTGTAGCGATTTTTGTTGTGTTCTAATAAAGTGTCCCATATGTTTGATTTGTCCTTTTCAATGTCACATACCTGCCATCTCAATATACATCCTACAATGTACTATAATATTCAGTTTGTGAAAAGTGCTAGCATTGTAAATCTCAAGTCAAAGTGGTCGCACGGTATATACGTCACGGTTGCATCCCTTGAGGTTTTCAATACCCAGATATATTTGTTGTATTTCGTTTTATATGCTTGTATTTGTTGAAAATGATCTAAACAGCATCTTGCAAGACTATTATTAATACTCATCTGGAGAATTCACTAGGTAGTTGAAAATGTCAGGATGTCACTCCTCCATTTAGCTGGGTTATTTTCCCATGCAACTTTTCAGCAAAGTTAATTATACAACAAGTTGACAGCGGTAAAACACACCGTCGGAGCTCTGCGGTAGGTAGAACATATAGGCTATAGTAAGCCCGTGACATGTTCAAAATATAGACATGAATAATTAACAAAGTCAGTCGGGATCGGGATGTATATTGAGAATTCCACTCTTCAAAGTCGGCGCTCGTAGCCTCGTAAAGGCAGTGACGTCCTTTAAAAGCGACAGGTTCTCTGTCTGCCGTCTCCCCTCTGCTCCGTTAACATTATGGGTAACTCATTCAAGAGGTAAATTAAATGTGAAATACATCCTCTATTGAGAAAACAACAATATATGTTGACAAAGACACTTCATACATTTGGATCTTCAGTTCATTTCATATTATTTTAAAAGTAGGCTAACTACAGTTGAATTGCAATGGACTTCTATGGGCTGGCCTGCAGTATCCGTGCCAACGGACCAGAAGTGGGGACGCTGTCTCATTTGGGGGCGTGGAATTTGTAGTCCCCGTGTGTCTCTCTGCCCGGCCACAAAACGGCCTGGCCAATCAGCGGCAGCTAGAGCCGGATCAAGGCAGCACTGTGTATGCCTTGATCCCGCCTCTAGCTGCCGCTGATTGGCCAGGCCGTTTTGTGGCCGGGCATCAAGTCTGCCTGAGAGTTCCCAGATGGGAGCAGGAGGGGGGACCCAGTGTACTCTCTGCTGCCCCATCTGGCGGAGTCAGGTTATGTCATCACCTGTCTGGGGCGAACCCAGGCTCCCCCAGAGTTGCTGTCGAAGTGTGCTTGAGCAAGACTCTGAGCCCCTAATTGCTCCTGAGGTCTCGTGGATATAGTCCATAGCCATATTTGCAATATTCTGTCAATAATTAGACTATACATTTTGGTCATTGTGCTAATGTGATTCATGAGAGAAGAGACTGCCGGTCTAGACTCAGAGCTATCACCTCAGCCAAGTATTCCTGAGTACCCTGCATTGTTCTAACCCGTTGAGGCTGTGTGAGGTGTGGGAGAAATGTAGCATTCTATTGTCTTGAGGAACCTTCTGGATGTTTCTGAAGACACCAAATGTTTCTTTTCACTCTCTATGTAAAGTCCTAACCCCACCCCTGTATTGAACTCCGTCTATGCAAAAGTACTATATATGGTCTCAGTAACTGCAATGTTAAACTAGTAGTTTTGGGCTGGCTGGCCACACGGTCAGTCTGCTGTGCTCCCGTGGGCCGACCAGGGCCTACGGGGAAGCTATGCTATTGTCATTCTGGACTCTGCCTTTGGTTTGAATAAATGGTCAACTCTGGGATCTTCAGTTCACTCTCTCTGCCTGCGTTCTTCATCCGATCATCTGATGCGTTGACTACAGTTTGCTTTAGTTTAGAGAGTTAATTTCTCTCTAGTTTAGTGAGTTTAATGAGTTTAGTTGTGTGGAAATACACGACACTCCCGATGTGCAGGTTGGATGCCTTGTATGGTTTGCCCCACCATCGGTGGCGGAGGAAATGCTTCAACAAACCACATGACGTTCGACCCAGATTCGGCTCAAACAAAAGGGGTTAAATTCATCTCGCTCCTATGCCACTAAAACGCCATAACAACAGCCGTTAAGAAACGTGAACGTGAGCAGTCAGTAAATGGGCTCTAAAATGCAACACACCGTTGGTGAATTGTAGAGTGTGTGTGTGTGTGTGTGTGTGTGTGTGTGTGTGTAGACCCGCTTGTCTCCTCTAGTCTAGGCTACCTGTATGACAAAGATGTTACACGGAATGGTTTCAAAACTAAACATTTGAATTCCTAAACATTCACGTTTAAGACGGTATGACAAAGATTTGGCCAAAACAAACAAAAAATGTCTGTTTGTCTAAGAACTTAAAATAGAAATGTTTTGACAGGAAACATAATGTTGTTTCTTCGAATCGCCACCAGATGGTGCCACAGCCTAACCTAGCCTATACTGTGGACAGTGAACAAATAATTATTAAACAACTTAAACTTCTGGAAAATAATATTATTTACTTTAAGTATAAGTATAAGTATGAAATAACGGCATTACTAAATGTAGCATTTCTTTAAAATATGCATAGGTTTTGATTGAAACTTTTATTTCACCACACAATTCACAATGGGTACATTTTCTCAAGTACTAGTGTACACACTTACAATGTTGAGGTATTTATACTTTCTTGTACTTTTCTCTTTTTGACTTTGAAAGCTCCATGTCACGGGACGGCACCTTTGGACCAGAGGCGCAGCCAGAAATGCGATTCTAGATGGGCCTCGCTATGCGCGCGCGTGCGTGGTGGCCACGCACAAAAATCGGCTATTTATTTATTTATTTGGCGTATTTCGGTTATATTTCGGGTTATATTTCGGCCCCCAGAGTGACGGCCAGGCAGACGGCAGTTCTTATTTTTACCGGCTTTAGTTAACATTAACAAGACAGACAGACGCGCTGGAACGCTTCAAATACTGTCTCACACTCACAAACACACACACATGCACGACTGTCGGAGGAGTGGCGAAAATGCAGACTCAAGTGTCAAATTAAGTAAGAAATCTCTCTCTCCCTCTCTCTCATTGTGGCGTTTACTGTTCACACACACACACACACACACACACACACACACACACACACACACACACACACACACACACACACACACACACACACACACACACACACACACACACACACACACACACACACACACACACACACACACACACACGACTCTAACGACCATCGGCCATAGGAATGTTAATCACCTGTACTCGCCTGGCAACTTTACTGTATAAATGGGCAGTGATGTACCGGAACGCGTTCAAAGAACGATAGTTCACGAACGCGTTCCTATTTCGGCTGAACGTGAACTGAACGTACTGTATTTCTGCCTGATGAACGTCATTGTGAACACGTTAATTTCTGGCGTGTGTGAACGTCACTTTCTCACGTTCAACTTCTTTCAAAAGTGAGTGAGCCTTCCAGGTGAAACCCCCGCTAAAACACACCCTAATCACTCCTTATTAATATCTAGCGGAAAACCCACCAATAAGCCCTTAGCCAACACAAATTAACTAATCTTTCTCAATCCGCACAATTTCACTGGAGCGCGCAGCGCGCATATGCACGCAGACAGCAGACACATACAGTCCTACATGTCCCGAACCAAACACTGAGGAGGTAAAGTAAACTTGTTTATAATGTGCCACGGAAAATATATTCCAATTGCTTGTTATTTTTGCGTCGATGAGGTATGTCGTATGTGTCCTACTGTCCATACATTTTTAAAAGTATATTGGGTTCAAATAGGTTTTACTCTGTCAAGTATAATGTGTTTGGTATCAAAGACGTTTTACTATATATATATATATATATATATATATATACACACACACACACACACACATACACATACATGCACACCCCCCGTATATCTAGGTGTTCCCCGAGATTTTTAGGCTATGAAAAGTGTGCCCTGGGACAAAAAAGGTTGGGAAACAATGCTCTAACGTATCTCTTCAAGCTGCAGAAATAAATACCGGTAGCCTTTGTTTGAAACTAAAGCGTCAACGTGGAAAAATCACAAAACAAGCTTCCAATCCATTCCAAATACCTTGTTGCTGAGGAGTCGGAAGACTCGGAACTTCGGAAGATTTAGAAAAGCATAATCCACAGTATTGTCACCGCGTCCGCGACCTAGTCTATTTTTAGTTTATCAGATTTTTCGGCGTGCTACGGCCCCGGAACGAGAAATATGTATGAAACAAAAGGTAAACATCTCCACATGGCTCTGCAGCAGCAGTCTCAGGAAGTGGACGTAACAACTCGCATGATCGCATCCTATAGACTATAGTCTAGGCCAAAAACCTGGGTCTTAAAAGGCTAGTCTAGGCACATTAGTGAAAAAGAACCGACAGCCTGTTTATTCATATTAAGCAAGATGATCATGTAAAAAAACACAACAAAAACATATTTACTGAAAGAAAGAAAGACATTATGAAACTTATTATGTATTTATAAAAATAAAATACCTTGATAACCACTTCTGCCATCTGAATGAGACATATTGCCGTCCGTCACGTTGCCTCCACCTCCCATCGTGATGATGTCAATCGCGTTGGTCATTGGGTTGTCGTCAGGCAGAGTCTTCATGGGGTTGGCGAGCGGGAAACAGAATCCTGTAGACACGGTTTGACAAGACACGGTTTGACATTCTGAGTACGAATATGGATGATGACTTGATAAGATCATTTCTACACACAATGAGTTTAATACAGATAATGACTTGATCATTTTTTCACACAGGAAAATAAGTCAGGGCCATCAATATGCGTCAATAGATCTCTGACCCAAAGAAGCCTGTAAACTAGAGAACCAATACTGCAGTCAAACTGGGGATGATTATAGCTTCAATGTCCATTTAAAGAGATAGTTCACCCAAAAAGAACAAATGAGACTGTGTCTCCATAGAGAACCACTGTCTGCTGGTCCTCTTTGTGTCTCCATAGGGAACCACTGTGTCCGCACCAACAAGCACAACACAAAGTCAAGTCTCCATGTTTTAAATAAATCCATTTTTATTTAATAAATCAAGACAAAAAGGTAATTTTGGGTGTGAACTACCGCTTTAAGTGCCAAAGTATAGGCTCTGTGCACGGCGGCCACATCAGAAAGAATGTAGAGGTCATGACCTTTATGGCTCCATTTGTACACTCAAAGAGTTACACACAACCATACGAGGCTATTTGGATCCCCCTCAAGGCACCATGAGGGTGCCTGGAGTGAGCAAACATGCAGCACCCCGACTGACCAGAATGGAACAGAGCCTTAAAGGAGAATTCCATACTAAAAGGCTTTCTTACCTTTATTTGTAGTTGTTACGTCCCCACCAAAGAGGTCCAGGTGTTTTTTGTGCGAAAGCTCCTTATTGGCTATTTCCCCTACCATAAGCTCTAAATGAATTGCATTGAATGGGAATTGAATGGGGCTATGGGGTGTTCGCTTATTTCCATCGCTCAAAATTCTTTTTGTATATATCCTCTCTTCATAATGTAAATAATATCCCAAGCAGCACACTTTACTACTTATATAAGCGAATTAGCACAACACCCCATAGACCCATTCAATTCCCATTCAATGCAATTCATTGAGGGCTTATGGTAGGGGAAATAGCCAATAATGATTTTTTTTCACAAAAAAACACCTGGACCTCTTTGGTGGGGACGTAACGAGTAACGAGAAAGGTAAGAAAGCCTTCTAGCATGGAATTCTCCTTTAAAAAGAGGCCCAGTTTTTTCCCAATGTCTGCTGTGCATACAGAGCCCATTAGGAGACAGAAACGCTAAGATTTACATCATAAACTCATCCCGTCATCATAGACACCTGACTGGAAGTGATTGGAATTAATTCTCTGGAGCAGTACATTCAGGTGACATTATAGCACGAATGCTCCCCTTACCCCATCAGCACAGAATCATAACATTCCAGAGTTGAATCTTCCTATGAATCTGCAACAACGGAGACCTACAATTTAATAAAATGCACATTGGAAACAAAGCCAACAGCTCTTACCATGGGCCAATAACAACAGAGCCAGTGGAACAATAAAGACAAGGTCACAGGAACTTCCCATCGCTGCCTCTGGAGAAGTTACTAGTGTTGAGGAAGGAGTGAGTGGCTCGTCCTCAGCAGAGGTTTTAAGGCTTGCTGCTGGTCCCACAGCTGTTCACGATCAGCCCTAATGAGTGGAAGATTTGCTCACCTGTCTGTCATCACTAACCTGACTCCGCCAGATGGGGCAGCAGAGAGTACACTATGGGTTCCCCCTTCCTGCTCCCATCTGGGAACTCTCAGGCAGACTTGATAGAGACACACGGGGACTACACATTTCACGCCCCCAAATGAGACAGCGGCCCCACTTCTGGTCCGTTTCAACTGTGTACTGCAGCTGCCAATGCAATCCCTATGAGATGTATCATGAAATACCCTAATTTCACTGGTTCATTACTGAGGCTATAGCGATTTTTTTTGTGTTCTAATAAAGTGTCCCATATGTTTGATTTGTCCTTTTCAATGTCACATATCTGCCATCTCAATATACATCCTACAATGTACTATAATATACTCCATCAGTTTGTGAAAAGTGCTAGCATTGTAAATCTCAAGTCAAAGTGGTCGCACGGTATATACGTCACGGTTGCATCCCTTGAGGTTTTCAATATCCAGATATATTTGTTGTATTTCGTTTTATATGTTATATATGTTAGCTCCGTGGTAGGTAGAATATATATAGTAAGCCTGTGACATGTTCAAAATATAGACATGAATAACAAAGTCAGTCGGGATCGGGATGTATATTGAGAATTCCACTCTTCAAAGTCGGAGCTCGTAGCCTCGTAAAGGCAGTGACGTCCCTTAAAAGCGACAGGTTCTCTGTCTGCCGTCTCCCCTCTGCTCCGTTAACATTAAGGGTAACTCATTCAAGTGGTAAATTAAATGTGAAATGCATCCTCTATTGAGAAAACAACAATATATGTTGACAAAGACACTTCATACATTTGGAAACATATTTTTATTCAAATCAATATAGTCTTCAGTTCATTTCATATTATTTAGTAGGCTAACTACAGTTGAATTTCAATGGACTTCTATGGGCTGGCCTGCAGTATACGTGCCAACGGACAAGAAGTGGGGACGCCGTCTCATTTGGGGGCGTGAAATGTGTAGTCCCCGTGTGTCTCAATAGAGACACACGGGGACTACAAATTCCACGGCCCCAAATGAGACAGTGTCCCCACTTCTGGTCCGTTTCAACTGTGTACTGCAGCTTCCAATGCAATCCCTGAGAGGCATCATAAAATACCCTAATTTCACTGGTTCATTACTGAGGCTGTAGCGATTTTTGTTGTGTTCTAATAAAGTGTCCCATATGTTTGATTTGTCCTTTTCAATGTCACATACCTGCCATCTCAATATACATCCTACAATGTACTATAATATACTCAGTTTGTGAAAAGTGCTAGCATTGTAAATCTCAAGTCAAAGTGGTTGCACGGTATATACGTCACGGTTGCATCCCTTGAGGTTTTCAATACCCAGATATATTTGTTGTATTTCGTTTTATATGCTTGTATTTGTTGAAAATGATCTAAACAGCATCTTGCAAGACTATTATTAATACTCATCTGGAGAATTCACTAGGTAGTTGAAAATGTCAGGATGTCACTCCTCCATTTAGCTGGGTTATTTTCCCATGGGATGGGACCAGAAGTGGGGACGCTGTCTCATTTGGGGGCGTGAAATTTGTAGTCCCTGTGTGTCTCTATGCCCAGCCACAAAACGACCTGGCCAATCAGCGGCAGCTAGAGCCGGATCAAGGCAGCACTGTGTATGCCTTGATCCCGCCTCTAGCTGCCGCTGATTGGCCAGGCCGTTTTGTGGCCGGGCATCAAGTCTGCCTGAGAGTTCCCAGATGGGAGTAGGAGGGGGGAACCCAGTGTACTCTCTGCTGCCCCATCTGGCGGAGTCAGGTTATGTCATCACCTGTCTGGGGCGAACCCAGGCTCCCCCAGAGTTGCTGTTGAAGTGTCCTCGAGCAAGACTCTGAACCTCTAATTGCTCCTGAGGTCTCGTGGATATAGTCCATAGCCATATTTGCAATATTCTGTCAATAATTAGACTATACATTTTGGTCATTGTGCTAATGTGATTCATGAGAGAGGAGACTGCCGGTCTAGACTCAGAGCTATCACCTCAGCCAAGTATTCCTGAGTACCCTGCATTGTTCTAACCCTTTGAGGCTGTGTGAGGTGTGGGAGAAATGTAGCATTCTATTGTCTTGAGGAACCTTCTGGATGTTTCTGAAGACACCAAATGTTTCTTTTCACTCTCTATGTAAAGTCCTAACCCCACCCCTGTATTCAACTCCGTCTATGCAAAAGTACTATATATGGTCTCAGTAACTGCAATGTTAAACTAGTAGTCTTGGGCTGGCTGGCCACACGGTCAGTCTGCTGTGGTCCCGTGGGCCGACCAGGGCCTACGGGGAAGCTATGCTATTGTCATTCTGGACTCTGCCTTTGGTTTGAATAAATGGTCAACTCTGGGATCTTCAGTTCACTCTCTCTGCCTGCGTTCTTCATCCGATCATCTGATGCGTTGACTACAGTTTGCTTTAGTTTAGAGAGTTAATTTCTCTCTAGTTTAGTGAGTTTAGTTGTGTGGAAATACACGACACTCCCGATGTGCAGGTTGGATGCCTTGTATGGTTTGCCCCACCATCGGTGGCGAAGGAAATGTTTCAACAAACCACATGACGTTCAACCCAGATTCGGCTCAAACAAAAGGGGTTAAATTCATCTCGCTCCTATGCCACTAAAACGCCCTACCAACAGCCGTTAAGAAACGTGAATCCCTAGACTCCTTCAAAACCACTCTCAAAGGTCACCTGCAATTCAAAACTGGCCCCTGTAAAAGAGTAAAGTCCCGCCCCCCCCCTTTTTTGAGGGGTGTTACTCCTATACACAGGTTTAATGTTTGTTCAAAGTTTGTTTTAGTAAACGCATTGACAATGAAGAAAATGTACGTCACATTGTCTCTTTATTGTTAATGGAGTTTAATGTTTGTGTTGGCACAGTTTGTTTTACATCACCATTACATCACCCAATAAACATGAGTTAGACTTTAATATTAGCGCCCCTCACGAAGTGAGGGGCGTCATTCATCATGCCGTCATTCATCATGGCGTCCGTCACGTTGCCGCCACCTCCCATCGTGATGATGTCACTGGCGTTGGTCATTGGGTTGTCGTTGGGCAGAGTCCTGTTGGCGAGCGGGAAACAGAATCCTGTAGACACGGTTTGATAAGACATTATTTCTTTTATGATTTGTACTTTATTCATTTCTTTTGTATAATGACAAGACATTCTGAGCAGTGTTGTTTCCGTCGACTAAAACTAAGACGGAAAACTGAATGGAAACTAAGTGACTAAGACTAAGACTAAATATATTGACAATTCCGCCAACAAATAAAAACTAGACTAAAATGCTAGGAAGGGGACTAGTGGACAAGAGATCCAGTATAAGTCATTTTACACTAGATTGCATGCTGGATAGCAGATCTACAAGCTCACAACGCATCGCAGTGCGACGCATCGTGAGCTTAGACCGGCTATTTTCAGGTGTGAAAACACTCTTTACGACGGCAACAAGGCCCGCCAAAATACATTTTAGTCGACTAAATCAACTGTAGATTTACCACAAAAGGAATACGGCCCCATACCATAACCATCTGGTGAGACTGAGGGATATGAGTTACTAACATTAACTCATGGGGAAAAGTTACACCCCATGAGTTAATGTTAGTACCCAATTAGCCATTGGGCCAGTGGGGCCATGGCCCAGGGGCCCTTGGCTCTCAGGGGCCCTTCGGGGAAATTAGACCGTGAGGTACTAGGTTTGACACCCTGAAAATGGCTCCTGGGGCCCTTCATTGGCCGTTGATTTTTTTAAATTTAGGTTAAAAAGATGATGAAAATGTCACGCACACGCGCGCTATGGGGGCCCTGCAAATATTACCGGCCCAGGGGCCCTCCCTGGTTACACAGAAATACTATTTGAGTTCCTCAAATTAATAACATTGCTTAGTGTATTCCAAATTGCCTCGACACTCCTCACCCCAAACTATCAGAACAGAATGTTCAACATTTCAGAGTTGAACATTGTTTCTTCTTCCTATTAATCAGAGAAAACAGAGACCTACAATTTAATAAAATGCACATTGGAAACAAAGCCAAATGCTCTTACCATGGGCCAATAACAACACCATGAAGACAAGGTCGCAGGAACTTCCCATCGCTACCTCTGTAGAAGTTACTAGTGTTGAGGAAGGAGTGAGTGGCTTGTCCTCAGCAGAGGTTGTAAGGCTTGCTGCTGGTCCCACAGCTGTTGACGATCAGCCCTAATGAGTGGAAGAGTCTGTCTGTCTGTCTGTCTGTCTGTCTGTCAATCAATTAATTAATTAATTAATTAATTAAAATAAATAGAACAGTTTTGAGTGACACATTGGATGGGCGGATGTAATGAGGAAACAGATGTTGTGTTTCTTCGAATCGCCGCCAGATGGCGCCAAAGCCTACCATATACTCCCCTGTAGTGCAGTTGACCAGTGTGGCTTGGCTGTCCTTTATTGCGGTCTTGTTTCCATTTGAATGTTGTTGTTATAACAACAAAATTCAAATCATCATAACAGGTAAAAATCACACCCGTGTGAAGTGAGGGGCGCAAATATATTAAAGCCTAACTCATGTTGTGTAAGAGCCATATGATCTAGGTTTTGTTTTGTAATTGATGATGTCACCACAGGGCATGGCCCAAGGTTGCCTGCAGGTATTGAATGTGTCCCCAATCAAGCAGCAGGTGTTGCTGATTGGCAGAGGCACACAGTTTTCAACTGTGCTCTTGGAGCTGTGGTCTGAGTATTAGTAGTATTGTGTAGCGTTTGACCGTTTATTTATTGTATTTATTGTGCTGAAGTATAGGACAACGGCGTAAATAAATATATTGTATTAACTCAACGGACAACGTTTTGACTTCAGTTCATTTGATCACACGTCTGAACAACCTCCTTGCCATCAGTATAGAGCGTCGCAGTCCCACCCCCTACCCTGGACCAGGAAATGATTCTCCGTTCATTTTCCTCATAGACATTTCAGAAAGTATATTTTTAAAGACGTTTACGCCGCGGACAAAGCCAACTCGAGTCGTGACAAATCATGACAACAAACACAATTTTTGGGGCCGAACAAATAATTAGAAAGAAGAAAAGAACGGCAGGTTACAACACTTTTTTTGTTGTTTTTCTTCTTTGTAATTATTTGTTTGGTCCAAAATATTGTTTGTGTTGTCATGAGTTGTCACGACTCGAGTTGGCTTTGTCCGCGGCGTAACCGTCTTTAAATAAATACTTTAAGAAATGTCTATGGGAAAAATGCATTGGGATTCATTTCCTGGTCCATGGTAGGGGGCGGGACTGCGACGCTCTATACCAGTGCCTTTTAGTACAGGACTGGGCACTACATGTTGCTATGATTAGGTGATGTAATGGTGATGTAAAACAAACGGTGCCAACACAAACATCAAATTCTCTTTATTGTTAATGGCATTTCATGTTTGTGTTTAGGGACAAGATGAATTTTCCCTTCATTGTCAATGGTGTTTTTAAAACAAACATTGAACTAAAAACAAACATTAAACCTGTATATAGGAGGGGCTAGCACCCCTCAAAAAAATGTAGGCCTACAGGTTGGGGAACAAAAGTAGGGGTTTTTAAGGAGTCACTAGACTAAGGGGGAGGGGGTAATCATGTCCTCTCCCATTGGCCTGCTGAAAGGTGGTTTTAAAGGACGCCAGGGATTTGCATTTTTTTGAGGGAGGGAGTCAGGGCATTCCACACTTAGGTGGCAGTGCTGTAGAACAGTGGTTGGAAACAACTTTTTCACGTCAAGGACCCCCAACTTGACCCTAATTAGCCCACGGACCCCCATTTGAAGAGGTAATGCCAGGGACCCCCCGTGAGAGAAGATTTTTACGGCTCTATCAAGGACCCCCTGTTTGACATGCATTAGTCTACGGACGCCCATTTAACCTCTTAAACCCCAGGGGGGTCCAGGGGGGGAAATCCGCAACATCGGAGTTGGAAACGGAGACCGATTGGGTCTCCATTGACCCGCTGAGCGCTGTTCGAGGTGGACAGCCGCTGCCCCCCCGCCCGCGGGGGCAATGGGGCTCAAGAGGTTTGTAATTTCTATCTCTGGGACCCCAATTTATATTGTAAAATGTATGTTAAATGTAACTCTGAGAGTGTACAAATGGAACATTACAGACCCATAAGGGTCCATTTGGTTCCAAACTATCATTTAGCTGGGGACCCCCTGGAACTCCCTCAAGGACCCCTGGGGGGTCCCCGGACCCTACTTTGGGAACCACTGCTGTAGAAGGAGAATTTCCCCATGTTTGTTTTGAAAGTGGACGGTACCAAATCGCTGTTCGCGATCGCTTCCTCTTGTATTGTGGCTGTGGGAGTCGCTCACTTTTTTTAGGTAGTTTGTCTAGGTATGAGGGCATAGAGGACATAGAGCAGTGGAACCAAATTGACCCGTTATAGGGTCCATTTGGTTCCATTTGTACACTCTCAGTTACATGAACATTGATTTTACAATATAAAGTGGGGGTCCCAGAGATAGAAATGCCATTATGCCGTAGACTAATATGCATGTCAAACTGGGGGGGTCCTTGAAATTAAACGGGTTGAGAATCACTGCTAGAGCCATCAAAATCTTCTCTTATATGGGGGTCCCTGGTGTATCTTTTTCAAATGGGGGTCCGCGGGCTCATCAGTGTCAATTTGGGGGTCCTTGACATGAAAAAGTGGTAACCACTGGCAGAGAGGGCATATTTGGGCATTGGGCAAAGCTGCAATTTACAATTTTAAATGTCTTAACTCTGTTTTCTACCCGGAGCCATCCTAGACTATATCAAAATGGGTTGCAAAAAGAAATGGGTCATCATGGGCCAGTTAAACATAGGGATATGTATTTATCAACGTCAGAATCTTTAAACACAACTGTTAGATCAGACGCACGCACACACGCACACGCACACACACACACACACGCACCCTAGCTCTCACCGGCTTTTACAACCGTCTCCTCCTCCCCAGTCAGTCAGTCAGCTCAAGTGCGACCACAACAGCACAGCACACAGAATCTAAATAGATATAAGATACTAAAGATAGTGAACTAAACATCCACACACACACACACACACACACACACGGACCAGACACTAGACAGACAAACAGACTGAGCACCAGTCAGTCCCGTTACAACCAGACCCAGCGACACGTACCACGCCGACCTAATACGCCCCGGAGGAGGGAACTCGGAGCCCGGGTTGGAAGAGAATGGGACACCGGTGACCACCGGGACGGGTGCTGCTGCTTCTTATCACCGCTGTTTTATACTGGAGCGAGTTGTTATTTCTGCTGCTGGAGGATCCACTACACTGACTGACTGACTGTCAGATACTCGTGTACGTGGTCGTTGTTTATTTTTATTATAAATAATAATACAGAGAGAGAGACTGAAGCTTTGCTCGGAGCCGTTTTTATTAAAGTCCTTCGTTTCCACCCGGAGCTGGCCGTGCGTGCGTGTGCGTGTTTCCACACACACACACACACACACACACACACACACACACACACACACACACACACACACACACAACAATGGGCTGTTGCAGCGGACGGTGCACGCTCATATTCCTGTGCACTCTACAGCTGGTGAGTTCGCTATTGTTTTGTATCCATTTCAACGCAGTCTGTACGTTTTCGTTTTGAAATCAACCGTGTAGCCTACAGTATATGTATTGTTTCGATACTTATAGAAAGTATAATTTCTTTGCCACTTGTCCTGCTTAAAGACAAGTATATATCACTGTTTTCCCCTTCCTCGCAGCAATGTGTTTTAAACATGATAATGCACATGTTTGTAGGCGCCGGGTAGACACTGTTGTGTTGCTGGCTGCTGCTCCACGTGCAGCTATGCATGCTGGGTGTTGTAGGCCTAGGGCTAGTCTCTCTTGTCTATCTCTGATCTGGAGACGCTATTAGAGATTGATTGATTGATTGATTGATTGATTGATTGACGTTGAAGTATAACAGTTTGCAGAATTACAGTAACATTTCAAGCACAACTCGATACAAAAACTCTTCAACTGTGGACGACGCCATTTCAATTCATAAGCACATATTTAGAGACGTACAAATATACACTTTACATACAGTGAGTTGCCTATCTTGACTCGTCATTTCGTCAGAGGTGGTATGAGCTGTGCGTGCGAGAGAGAGCTTTGTGGCCAGTCAGTTTTGCGTGTGACTGTGTGTGACACTGTTAGTTGGTATGATCAAGGACCCCACAGTACTTTTGCTGGGGACCCCTGGGAACCGCCCTGAGGACCTCTGGGGGGGGGTCCCCGGACCACACTTTGAGAACCGCTGTGCTACCCGATTAATTGGTCTTAACGCGCTTTTGGGAAGAGAGCCGCCCCCCTCACCCAGTGAGCAGATAATGCAACGTACTGTACTGTACTGTACTGTACTGTACTGTACTGTACTGTACTGTACTGTACTGTACTGTACTGTACTGTTCGCGATCGCTTCCTCTTGTATTGTGGCTGTGGGAGTCGCTCACTTTTTTTAGGTAGTTTGTATAGGTATGAGGGCATAGAGGACATAGAGCAGTGGAACCAAATGGACCCGTTATAGGGTCCATTTGGTTCCATTTGTACACTCAGAACTTATTAAGGTTGATACTCTGAGGTCTGAGGGCCAGCTAAATCTCAGGGTCACACAGAAGACCCCTCTTAGAGAACAGAGGTGACCGAGCCTTCTCTGTTGTAGCCCCCTACATTATGGAATGTGCTCCCCTTCCCACGGTTGCGTGAAGCGGTGCCGAAATCATGACTTCAGCATCACTCCCTCTTCACCGCTGATGGAGCAGAGATTTCCAGCAGCACTCACTCCCCTCTTGAGCTTTTTATTTGTGGAGAGAGAGAGAGAGAGAGAGAGAGAGAGAGAGAGAGATTTGGTGTAGTAGATCAGTGTAGATGTAGAACCTATTCAGGCTGCTCTCCCGTAGCCCCCCCCCCCCCCCACGCCCCAGCCGACTTTTCGCCTCCGGAACAAAAACAGCTAATTGTGTCTGTCCGTCCATCCGAGCCTGAGCCCCCCTCGGAGGAATCGAACCCCCCACACAGTCAGTCTCTCCAACCACGGTGCATGGTGGTGGTTTGGGCGCGGGAACCTTTACCTCCGTGCCACCCGAACGACCCCCCCTCCCCCACGCCGCAATATTTAATATCCTGTACAGATCTGGGTCTGTCTGGGTAGCCAATCCACACAGTCAGTATACCCCCCGCAGGCCTGCTCGCTCGGGAAGCTAGTGATCCACAAAACGCTAGAGAGAGAGAGAGAGAGAGAGAGAGAGAGAGACCAGTCGTCGGAGACAGATTGCTTTGAGCCGCTGATCAGTGGAGTGTGAGAGAGAGAGAGAGAGAGAGAGACTCCGTGACATTTCAACTGATGGCATCTGCACTGTGGTGGCAGTCAGTTGTTGGTGTGGTGACTCTCTCTCTCTCTCTCTCTCTCTCTCAGACTGCGGTCACCCAGCCAGCCTGGCTTCGCGCTGCCTGCCTCTCCCCCCCCCCCCCCCAGCTGACAGGGTGTGACAGTGTTATTTATGGTGGATATTATTAAAAACTTTGAAGCTGGGCTCTCACTTTTCAAAACGCTACAGCTCCCTGTCCTGTCCTGCCCTGTCCTGTCAACACGCTACTGGGAGGAAACAATACAGTACTCGTGTGCTCTTCTCCACAGAAAGGATACGTTCTGATGCAGTCGCTCTGGATTAAGAGCGTCTGCTAAATGCCTAAATTGTAAATTGTAAATTGATGCATAAAGGGCCTTTCGAACGGGAAGCGAGGAGCGCAGGTCTGCTACAGGTCTGGTCAAGAGGGGGAGGAGGAGGGAGAGGAGGAGGAGGAAGATGATGGGAGGAGGAGGAGGAGGGAGATGATGGGAGGGAGAGGAGGGGGAGGAGGGAGAGGATGGAGAGAACATGATGGGGGGGAGGAGGAGGAGGAGGAGGAGGAGGGAGAGGAGGAGGAGGGAGATGATGGGAGGGAGAGGAGGGGGAGGAGGGAGAGGATGGAGAGAACATGATGGGAGGAGGAGGAGGAGGGGGTCGTCATCTCTGCTGGAATATGATTCATATCGCCTCTGTCGGGGTGGAAAGAAACCCTCATATAACCAAAACTGTTACAGGATCAACGTTCAGGATTAAAAAAAAAAAAAAGCAAATGTAGCAGATCTACAAATGTAGCAGATCTACAAGCTCCAAGCGCGTCGCTTCGCGCTGCGTTTGGAGCTTGTAGATCTGCTACATTTGATGGATCTTCCTTCCTTTGATGCTTTTGTGTGACGCTGAGTAGTGTGATCAAGTATAGGACGTTAATTTACGAAGAAAAAACCCCCGCAAAGAGTTACATTATGGAATATTGGAGGTTTTTCTGCCCCGACGACCATATGAAAATAAGAAAGAAGGCGTGAAGTTCATCAGAAGGTGACCAGGCTGCTGTTATGAGGCGAGTTTAGGGTCTGCCTCAGAGTCAGAACCTCTCATGACCCTGATCTTTAAGGCCAGGATTCTGAGGACACGGCCGTCCTCTTCTGAGCCTTTTAGATTCACTGCCGATGGAAGACAAATCCAATCCTGATTCCCTCTCCACTCTCATATGTCAAAGTCAAAGTCGTACGATTGTCACACACATTATACCACAGTGAAATTTGTTGTCCGCATTTGACCCATCTCTTGGAGCGGTGAGCCGCAGCGTGCGCCACGCTCGGGAATCATTTGATTAGTTGATTTGACCCGCCCCAATCCAACCCATTGATGCTGAGTGCCAAGCAGGGAGGCATTGGGTCCCATTTTTACAGTCTTTGGTGTGACCCGGCCGGGGATCGAACCTCGACCTCCCAGTTTCAGGGCGGACACTCTAACCACAAGGCCACTGAGCATAGTATAGCTGGTTCTATGAGGATGATCTCCGTCATTTAGCTGGGGACCACCTGGAACACCCCCCAAGGGCTAACTTGTGTGTGTGTGTGTGTGTGTGTGTGAGTGTGAGTGTGAGTGTGAGTGTGAGTGTGAGTGTGAGTGTGAGTGTGAGTGTGAGTGTGAGTGTGAGTGTGTGTGTGTGTGTGTGTGTGACGGGCCTACCAGAGCCATAGAGTAAGACAGGGTTACGACAACTCCGTTCACTTCATGGGGCTTCAGTCCAATGGCGGCTCTTCTACATTCTATTGGCGAAGAGTGACAAAGGCCTGAACCGGAAGTTTACGGAATGCATTGGAGTCTATGGACTTTACAGTGACATGAACCATGTGACCGGGCTCTGGTCTGACCCCTCAATGTGGTAACTGTCTTACTCTATGGCTCTGGTCAGAATTTTTGTCCGAATTTTATTGAGAGGATATAGACCCTTGATCTCGTTTTAGAGGAGGTCCTATACAGTACATACAACATTACAGCAGTGCAAGTACACATAGGTGCAACATAACATACAAATACACAGGACATACACATACAGCAGGGGTGGGCAACTGGCGGCCCGGGGGCCACATGCGGCCCCCACCTTCACTTAATGTGGCCCTCAGGTTAATGTCATATAATTGGTTTCAGCTGTTTACAATTCCACAACATGCAAACATGACCCGCTTTAATTACTTCAGTCTAAATTAGTAGCTCATTGCTCAACACAAGTATAATTAAAAGGCATTTGAAATTACATAAAAATGTTAATTTTCAGGATTCCAATTAAAAAATAGTAAAAAATAATTCAACATTTCAATTCGAATATAGCAAAAATAGCCGATCTACAAGCTCAAAACGCGTCGCAGCGCGACGCGTTTTGAGCTTGTAGATCGGCTATTTTTGCGACGACAGTAATATGTGGCCCTAGGGAGTGAGTGTGGAAATATAGTGGCCCTCTCCATCGTCAAAGTTGCCCACCCCTGACATACAGGTACAGTTAGCTTGCTCCCTTTCTCCCCCACCCTTGACCCCCGGCTCGTCTGTATATGAGAATAATGGGGAAAACGGCACTATAACCTGTGTCAAAGTTAGAGGTAAACATGTGAGGAAGCAGTATTAGAAGCATGAACAGGTTGTTTGGAGATGTGAATACATAGGGAAGTCCTGAAGCGGCCTAGAGAGGTAGTTGATCTGAGTGAAAGCGGAAGTTTGTTCCAGTCAGGTGGAGCTTTGTAGTGGAATGGCCTGCGGCCGGATTCCGAAAATATTCTGTTGGGAACCATGAGATAGGGATGTGTCTAAGTGGGTATGGGGATGTGAATGGTTTCAGAGACTGTTTCAGGTATGAAGGGCAGTTGAAGTGGACGCATTTAAAAAGGAATAGGTACCAGTGGTGTTGCCTTCTAGCCTCAGGCAGCAGCCAATCAAGTGAGCTAGATGCAGTTGACAGTGCATGGTGTGTTCTGTATGGACATCAAAGAACACATCTGCACAGGGAGTTGCATAGTATGTTAAGTGGCTTGAGGTGAGTATCAGTGGTGTTTGGATATACAATGTCGGCATAGTCTACAATGGGGAGTAATACTTGATAAATTATTATTTTCCTCACTTCAAAGGAGAAACCGTTGACCCCTCAATGTGGTAACTCTGTCTTACTCTATGGCTCTGGTCTGCCCCCTCAATGTGGTAACTCTGTATCTCAATGGCTCTGGTCTGACCCCTCAGTGTGGTAACTCTGTATCTCTATGGCTCTGGTCTGACCCCTCAATGTGGTAACTCTGTATCTCTATGGCTCTGGTCTGCCCCCTCAATGTGGTAACTCTGTATCTCTATGGCTCTGGTCTGCCCCCTCAATGTGGTAACTCTGTATCGCTATGGCTCTGGTCTGACCCCTCAGTGTGGTAACTCTGTATCTCTATGGCTCTGGTCTGACCCCTCAATGTGGTAACTCTGTATCTCTATGGCTCTGGTCTGACCCCTCAATGTGGTAACTCTGTATCTCTATGGCTCTGGTCTGACCCCTAAGTGTGGTAACTCTGTATCTCTATGGCTCTGGTCTGACCCCTCAATGTGGTAACTCTGTATCTCTATGGCTCTGGTCTGCCCCCTCAATGTGGTAACTCTGTATCGCTATGGCTCTGGTCTGACCCCTCAGTGTGGTAACTCTGTATCTCTATGGCTCTGGTCTGACCCCTCAATGTGGTAACTCTGTATCTCTATGGCTCTGGTCTGACCCCTCAATGTGGTAACTCTGTATCTCTATGGCTCTGGTCTGACCCCTAAGTGTGGTAACTCTGTATCTCTATGGCTCTGGTCTGCCCCCTCAATGTGGTAACTCTGTATCTCTATGGCTCTGGTCTGACCCCTCAATGTGGTAACTCTGTATCTCTATGGCTCTGGTCTGACCCCTCAATGTGGTAACTCTGTATCTCTATGGCTCTGGTCTGACCCCTCAATGTGGTAACTCTGTATCTCTATGGCTCTGGTCTGACCCCTAAGTGTGGTAACTCTGTATCTCTATGGCTCTGGTCTGACCCCTCAATGTGGTAACTCTGTATCTCTATGGCTCTGGTCTGACCCCTCAATGTGGTAACTCTGTATCTCTATGGCTCTGGTCTGACCCCTCAATGTGGTAACTCTGTATCTCTATGGCTCTGGGGCCTACAGGCTTGGTTTCCTTTCCTTGACCCCCATTTTCACATTTGGGTTGGCGGCAGAATAAATATCATTCTTTTTTTTACTTATAATTTTTATCCCACAATTTTATAACCCATTTTTCACCCCTGTGTCAATTATCTAATGTGATCCTGGGCTCTACACACCCTCCACCAACCTGGGGAGAGCAACGGACTTGAACTCATGCTTCCTTCATGCATGAGGAGTCCAAGTTGCTCCTTTCCACCTGACAGGGGGAGTTTCCCTGGTTGGACGTAGCGCGTGAAAGCGCCCCGGCTGGCCAGGGGGAGGCAGTTTAGAGACCAGGATTACTGCATGTTTTTTGTGAGGGTACCTATACCCTAGGGGACACAGGGAGAACATGTGAGGGTACCTAGCCTATAGGGGACACGGGGAGAACATGTGAGGGTACTTAGCCTATAGGGGACACGGGGAGAACATGTGAGGGTACCTAGCCTATAGGGGACACGGGGAGAACATGTGAGGGTACCTACCCTAGGGGACACAGGGAGAACATGTGAGGGTACCTAGCCTATAGGGGACACGGGGAGAACATGTGAGGGTACCTACCCTAGGGGACACGGGGAGAACATGTGAGGGTACTTAGCCTATAGGGGACACGGGGAGAACATGTGAGGGTACCTACCCTAGGGGACACGGGGAGAACATGTGAGGGTACCTACCCTAGGGGACACGGGGAGAACATGTGAGGGTACCTACCCTAGGGGACACAGGGAAATCATGTGAGGGTACCTACCCTATAGGGGACACGGGGATAACATGTGAGGGTACCTACTCCAGGGGACACGGGGAGAACATGTGAGGGTACCTACCCTAGGGGACACGGGGAGAACATGTGAGGGTACCTACCCTAGGGGACACGGGGAGAACATGTGAGGGTACCTATCCTAGGGGACACGGGGAGAACATGTGAGGGTACCTACCCTAGGGGACACGGGGAGAACATGTGAGGGTACCTACCCTAGGGGACACGGGGATAACATGTGAGGGTACCTACCCTAGGGGACACGGGGAGAACATGTGAGGGTACCTAGCCTATAGGGGACACGGGGAGAACATGTGAGGGTACCTACCCTAGGTGACACGGGGAGAACATGTGAGGGTACCTACCCTAGGGGACACGGGGAGAACATGTGAGGGTACCTATCCTATAGGGGACACGGGGAGAACATGTGAGGGTACCTACCCTAGGGGACACGGGGAGAACATGTGAGGGTACCTACCCTAGGGGACACGGGGAGAACATGTGAGGGTACCTACCCTAGGGGACACGGGGAGAACATGTGAGGGTACCTACCCTAGGTGACACGGGGAGAACATGCAAACTCCACACAGAAAGACCCTGTGGGTTCTTGACATGAAATAGTTTGAGCACTGCTGTCTGATACCGTTTTTTGAGAAATCTCAGGATGTAGAAGACATTTAGTATAATCTGGTGTCGGGTCTTAATGGGTTAAAGGTCCATTTGGTTACAGTTGCACCCTCACAGAGTTCAGTGAGCAGGATTTGGTCGTCCTTACGTCGCAGGGGTCACAGAAACCCCCTGGTCTCACTCAGAATTTTCAATCCGGACACGCACGCGCACAGACACACGCACGCACACGCACGCACACGCACACGCACACAGACACATGCACACACACATGCACGCGCACAGACAGACAAATGGACACACGTGCGCATGCACACACAGTGCACACTTGTTTCCCCTGCCTAGCTTTCGGGGCTTTTTTTCTTTTTTTACGTCTCGGATTGAGAGAAGGAGACATTAGTTAAGATATTTATGAAGCTGTCAGTGTCTCTCTGCCTAAAGAGAGAGAGACGCACGCACGCACGCACGCACGCACGCACGCACGCACGCACGCACGCACGCACGCACGCACGCACGCACGCACGCACGCACATACGCAATACACACACACACACACACACACACACAACGTCTCTCTGCCTAAAGAGTCCCCGAGGACTCAATCTGGTGTAACGGCATTATGTGTCCCCAGGCGACCGTTTCTGGGTGACCTTAAACTTCCTGTTCCACAGCTAGAGAAAAGCGTACACACACACACACACACACACACACACACACACACACACACACACACACACACACACACACATTCTCTCACACTTTTACGATGAGCTTGACCTGTGAAGAGGAGTGACCGTTTGGTGACCCTTCAATGGGTCTTCTTCTGTGTGTGTGTGTGTGTGCGTGTGTGTGTGCTGTTAATTGATGACCAGGGTCTTTGGTTTTCTGAAGCCAGTTCATTTTCAGCGATGGATACCACAAGAAACTGAACTCATCCATATTGTACGACGACATTGTCACACACGCCGACAATATCCTCTCCTCCTCGACGCGCTGTGGTGGGCTCGTTGTACGACTGGCTATTTCCAACCGTCGCACAAACCCAGTAAAAATAAACACTGCTCCTGTTCCTGGTACCATTACGGGGCAAAAACTACCATGAACAAAACAGCACACTACACACTGCCCCCTCACATGTAAAAATAGCCCTGTGTGTGCGTGCGTGGGTGGGTGCGTGCGTGCGTTAATTAGGCAGAAGGAGTGCTTTGATCAGACCTCTGGCCCGTTTCAGAATTGAATTGCGGTCGGCTGCAGTGAGCTCGCCATACCGGATGGGCCTGTGAGTGGAGCGCGTCTCTCTCTGGGACGCGGAGAGAGGAGCGGGAGGGAGGGCTGCCGAAAATGAGACCCGTGTGGATTGGTGAAGCCCCCTTGTCTGCCTCTGTATATACATTTCTTTGGCTTTTTCTGCCTTTATTGATAGGTTGAAAGTAGACTGACAGGAAATGGGGAGAGAGTTGGGGGAGACACACAGCAAAGTTTGTCGGGATCGGGACTCGAACCCGCGACACACTGTCATGCTGGATTACCAGCCAAGGTGCCTGGACCGCTAAGTCATCCCAGGTGGCCCTGATCATTTTATGATCCAGACTCGTATAGCGGGGCGGAGGAGGCGTCAGTAATAAGGGCCATTCTCGGCCCCACCTCTCTCCCTGTGTTTTAGGATCCAAGATGGCCGCAGCACCAGGAGGGGGTGTGGCCTTACTGGGCTGCATTCACAAATTCAAGACACCTGTCTTGCGTTTGTCTTGTGTCTGTGTTTAATGGCCACTCCAATGCATTTCCAATGGAACCCAATATGGTTTGACCAAACATTTTGTTTGATGGGGGGGGGGCAGAACACATCCATCAAAGCTGTGTTCAGACACAAGTCGGGTGTCAGACACAAGGCAAGTGTCTTGAATGCAGCCCAGTAAGGTCATAATTATGTCAACGCCGCCCGCTCACCTCTGCCCCACCCCCTCCTGGTGCTGCGGCCATCTTGGATCCTAAAACACAGGGAGAGAGGCGGGGCCGATAAAGGCCCTTAAGCCCATGTCAACAGAAATGTGTCCCGGGCGTAACTCGGAAAGAGTCCGACCGAAACCGTCTCAAACGTGGCGAGTGTGTCTCTGAGGCGTGCAGTGACGACTGGCCATTCAGACGGTTCAACGGTTTCTCAGGAACCAATCAAATATCTGTTCAGCCTGCAGGTCTGAGCAAGAAACACACATTCTCAGGGTGTTCGGGAGGTTTTAAATGGAACAACTTGTATCGTTCCCGACATGACATGGTAAATAAATAAAATGGTAAATGGTGCATTTATATAGCGCCTTTATCCAAGGCGCTTTACATAGATTGTGCATTACATTCACCCATTCACACACACATTCATACACCGATTGAGGCGGAAGCCATGCAAGGTACCAACCAGCACATCGGGAGCAATTTGGGGTTCAGTGTCTTGCCCAAGGACACTTCGACATGTAGACAGGAGGTGCCGGGATTCGAACCGCCGACCCATGGATCATTGGACGACCTGCTCTACCTCTTGAGCCACAGTCGCCCCATGGCATGACATGGCCTCCAAGTAGGCCGGCGTGCCTCCGTCCTTGTACTGTGTCATTCACGCATTCTCTTGTAAATGCAGATCAGCCCTCATATCAGAGTGATTGACAGGAGAGATTATCAGAGAGGCAGAGTTTGTACCATTTTGGTTCAAACATGGACAGAAGAATGGATAGAGTCTCTCAGTGAAGGTGCAGCCTGTGAAAGAGTAGAGATTTACTCTGGTCTCCACATCATAAAAGGAGACCAGACCCTCCTCATAGTCCACAAACACTCCCACTTTCTGGAGCTCCTCTCTTACAGGGAGGAGGACGGGAGGGCTAGCAGCAGCCCAGTACGCATTTCCATTCCTCAACCATATAGTCCAGTAACCATTGTTGGGATTCAGTGTGATTTGTCCCTTCCTGTTGATGGACTCTCTGACCACCCCTATTATCCAGTCAGTCTTCCCTCCAACCTGAACCTCATAGTAAAACCTTCCTGAGGAGAAGCTTTGCTTTCCTAAGACATTGACACATGGAGAGAATCTCACTTTGTTTTTGGGCAGATTCTTCCATACGTTTCCATGACTCACTTGTTTTCCATCCTCAGACAGGATGAGGTATGGGTGTGCCGTATCAGGGTCCAGAGTTACATTCAAAGAGTATTGCTGAATACTCTTCATCTCAGAATCACACAGTTTCTCCATCTCTTCTCTGGGTTTGGTTCGTCTCTCTCAAGCTACTGCTCCTCACACTGTGTGGAATCAGCCTTTTAAGCCCTCGAGATGCATGGAATCTGACCTCATCAGATATGACGTCAGGTTCATCCACATATGGAGTTCCACACAGCTCTGCTACATTTATAATAACTATTACAATAATAATAATACATTAATAATTTACATTTGGGGGATGTCTTTCACAATAATAAATAAAACATGTTCTAGACATTCTAATGATCACAAAAAAAAACATATATTACAGTTATTTTAGTTACTTTTATCAGGGTTAAAGGTCAAAGGTCATAGGTTAAAAATTGTCCAGAGATTTTGAATTTGTGTGAATTTCAGCCTCTGTGGGGGGTATTTATATGCAAATATCATCACCAATGGCATTGCAATGGACATCAATGATGACGTTTAGGTGAAAAAATAACCGAAAATAAATAAATAATGAATTAATTCAAATATGTTGTATTATTGCAACGTTGGGACTTACAGGGTTAATGTCCTGCATTCACAATGTTCAGAAAGAACAGACGTTTTAGCATCGACTATGTGTTACAGTATAAGTACCAAAAGGTTATAGTACTACTTATTAGTACTATAGCATACAGACCATTTCACAATCGTTATTATTGGATCGTAATTAATAACGCATTAATGTGTTTATATCACAGTAATGTTGGAGCTGCTGAAGGTGATTTTAATGACGTTAATTGTCTGTTGGGTAGGACGGACGGACACACACACACACACACACACACACACACACACACACACACACAGGCCAGGGATGAGGGCTTGTACAGTACAGCACAAGTACAGTACAGCACCACTCACTTAAGATGGGTCTGATTTTTAAGGGGCACCATCCCCTCCTATATACAGGTGTAAGTTTTGTTTTTAGTTCAATGTTGATTGACAATTGCCATTGACAATGGAGGGAAAATGTACGTCATATTGTCTCTTTATTGTTAATGGTGTTTAATGTTTTGTTGGCACCGTTTCTTTCATCACCATTACATCACCTAATCAACATGAGTTAGACTTTAATATATTAGCGCCCCTCACTTCACACGGGTGTGATTTTTTATATTTTAGGTGACGGACAGTAATTTGACAGTAGTCAGCAGTAGGTTGCACGCTCTGCTCGCGCACAAGTAGGCCATTTATGGCCTGATTTGTCACCATCCGAGTTGGCTTTGTTCGAGGCTTACAGGTACTTTCTGAAACGTCTATGGGAGAAAATAATGAATGGGGAAATTCTCTTCCGGGCCGCTCGTCGTCATGAAAAGGGGCGGGACGGCGACGCTCTACAGGGTGTTCCGAATGGACCCTCAAGGCTCATTCATAGTCTAATATTTTCGGTGGTGAGGTGACCACCGAACTACAACATGACGTCACTGAGCCGCGGTGAAGAGCAAACCACCGTCCTCCCCAGCCCTTCTCTCTGTTTTTACTCACCACCGCTCAACTTTATTTCAGCTCTGGTGGTCACCTCACCACCGGAGCGGTGGTCACCTGCACCACCGAAAAGCCAGACTATGAATGAGCCTTTACATTCCTGGTCGGTTCCTCCAATGTTGGATCCGGTTCCTCCGATTGCTCCAGTTCCGGATCCCAATTAGCCCTGATGCAGAGGTTGGTGAATCTAAGCTCTGTGGACATCTGGGGGTCTGTGATTTGAGGACTTCTGGGGGTCTGTGATTTGAGGACTTCTGGAGGTGTGTGATTTGGGGACTTCTGGGGGTCTGTGATTTGGGGACTTCTGGGGGTCTGTGATTTGGGGAATTCTGGGGGTCTGTGATTTGGGGACTTCTGGGGGTCTGTGATTTGGGGACTTCTGGGGGTGTGTGATTTGAGGACTTCTGGAGGTGTGTGATTTGGGGACTTCTGGGGGTCTGTGATTTGGGGACTTCTGGGGGTCTGTGATTTGAGGACTTCTGGGGGTCTGTGATTTGGGGACTTCTGGGGGTCTGTGATTTGGGGACTTCTGGGGGTGTGTGATTTGGGGACCTCTGGGGGTCTGTGATTTGGGGACTTCTGGGGGTCTGTGATTTGGGGACTTCTGGGGATTTGTAATTTTGATCAAGGGCGTGTTGTTCCTGTGTGTAGGGCAGACTGGCAAACAGACAGCAAACATAACACACATGCGCACCAACACACACACACACACACACACACACAC
Organism: Electrona antarctica; assembly: GCF_951216825.1. NCBI lineage: Eukaryota > Metazoa > Chordata > Actinopteri > Myctophiformes > Myctophidae > Electrona > Electrona antarctica. The sequence goes on from NC_136807.1 coordinate 54,535,310, forward strand.
ACACACACACACACACACACACACACACACACACACACACACACACACACTTATGCGCACGTGCACATATGCAAAATCTCATACCCGTGTGGATTGGGTTTAATGAGCTCATGACTGAAAGTGCCTCGTCAGAACTCTGTGAGGCACGCACCACGCACGCACACACGCACGCACGCACGCACGCACGTACGTAAGAAAAAAAAAATGAAATGTGTCCCGGGCGTTACTTGGAAAGAGCCGACCGAACTCTCTCAACGTGGCGAGTGTGTCTCATATGAGCCTGAGGTGTGCAGTGACGACTGCACACGACTTGACGGAGTGACGACTTGACGGATCAACGGTTTCTCAGTAACCACGGATACCTGTATCTGTTCAGCCTGCAGGTCTGAGGAAGAGGCACACATTCTCAGGGTGTTCTGGAGGTTTAATGAAACAACTTGTATCGTTCCCGACATTGCATGGCCCCCAAGTAGGCCGGCATGCCTCCGTCCTTGTACTGTGTCATTCACGCATTCTCTTGTAAATGCAGATCAGCCCTCATATCAGAGTGATTGACAGGAGAGATTATCAGAGAAGCAGAGTTTGTACCATTTTGGTTCAAACATGGACAGAAGTATGGATATAGTCTCTCAGTGAAGGTGCAGCCAGTGAAAGAGTAGAGATTTACTCTGGTCTCCACGTCATAAAAGGAGACCAGACCCTCCTCATAATCCACAAACACTCCCACTTTCTGGAGCTCCTCTCTTACAGGGAGGGGGACAGAATATGGGACAGCATTAGCCTGGTACTTATTTCCATTCCTCAACCATATAGTCCAGAAACCATTGGTGGGACTCTGTATGTTTACACCTTTCCTGTTGATGGACTCTCTGACCACCCCTATTATCCAGTCAGTCTTCCCTCCAACCTGAACCTCATAGTAAAACCTTCCTGAGGAGAAGCTTTGCTTTCCTAAGACATCGACACATGGAGAGAATCTCTCTTTGTTTTTGGGCAGATTCTTCCTTACGTTTCCATGACTCACTTGTTTTCCATCCTCAGACAGGATGAGTTTGGGATGTGCCGTATCAGGGTCCAGTGTTACATTCACAGAGTATTGCTGAATTCTCCTCATCTCAGAATCACACAGTTTCTCCATCTCTTCTCTGGGTTTGGTTTGTCTCTCTCCAAGCTACTGCTCCTCACACTGTGTGGAATCAGCCTTTTAAGACCTCGAGATGCATGGAATCTGACCTCATCAGACATGACGTCAGGTTCATCCACATATGGAGTTCCACACAGCTCTGTTACATTTATAATAACTATTACAATAATAATAATACATTAATAATTTACATTTGGGGGATGTCTTTCACAATAATAAATAAAACATGTTCTAGACATTCTAATGATCACAAAAAAACATATATTAGTTATTTTAGTTACTTTTAGTTAAAGGTCAAAGGTCATAGGTTAAAAATTGTCCAGAGATTTTGAATTTGTGTGAATTTCAGCCTCTGTGGGGGGTATTTATATGCAAATATTATGACCAATGGCATTGATCTGGTTCCTCCGATTGCTCGAGTTCCGGATCCCAATTAGCCCTGATGCAGAGGTTGGCGAATCTAAGCTCTGGGGACTTCTGGGGGTCTGTGATTTGGGGACTTCTGGGGGTCTGTGATTTGGGGACTTCTGGGGGTCTGTGATTTTGGGGACTTATGGGGTGTGTGATTTGGGGACTTCTTGGGCTTCGTACACACATATCAGACGAACATGCTCTGTGCTGTCCGTGTTTCATGGCCGCCTCAATACTTTTCCAATGGAAGTCACGTGGTTTGACCAAACAGTTGTGTGTGATGGGGGGAGGGGGGGGGGGGGCAATCAAACACAAGTGTTTGGTCAACCCACGTGACTTCCATTGGAAAAGCACTGGGGCGGCCATGAAACACAGGCAGAGCACAGCACAGTTGTTCTTTATGTGTGTACGAAGCATCGGGGGTCTGTGATTTGGGGACTTCTGGGGGTGTGTGATTTGGGGACTTCTGGGGGTCTGTGATTTGGGGACTTCTGGGGGTCTGTGATTTGGGGACTTCTGGGGGTCTGTGATTTGGGGACTTCTGGGGGTCTGTGATTTGGGGACTTCTGGGGGTCTGTGATTTGGGGACTTCTGGGGATTTGTAATTTTGATCAAGGGCGTGTTGTTCCTGTGTGTAGGGCAGACTGGCAAACAGACAGCAAACAAAACACACACACACACATGCACGCGTACGCACACGTGCACTGCACATACGCAAAATCCCATACCCGTGTGGATTGGGTTTAATGAGCTCATGACTGAACGCTGACCCTGAAAGTGCCTCGTCAGAACTGTGTGAGCAACGCACGCACGCACGCGCGCGCGCACGCACGCACACCCTGTGTTACGAGCAGTGAGTAAGATTATAGAGGCTTGGTTTTGTGTTGAGGGGGAGGCGGTTTCTCCATTGTGCGACTGAGAATGAGAGCTTTTCTGTTCTCTATATCATTTTAGATCCCACGATTTTGTAACCCATTTTTTCCACCCGGTGCCAATTGCCTCAAAGCTGTAATCCTGGTCACTACTTGCCCTCTGCCAACTTGGGGAGAGCCTCGAACTGAGCTTATATGCTTCCTTCAAAGCTCGTGGAAGGAATACGTTATTCCAACCAGTTTCTTTTCTCCTCCATCAGGCGCCCCGGCTGGCCAGGGGGTGGCAGTATAGAGACCAGGATCACTGCATGTTCTTTGTGAGGGTAGAGAGAATAATTTTACGGCTCTAGCAGAGATTCTCAACCCGTTTAATATCAAGGACCCCCTGTTGGACACATGCAGTAGTCCACGGACCCCCATTTAATGTAATTTCTATCTCTGAGACCCCGATTTTATATTGTCAAATCGATGTTAAATTTAACTGTGTGTGTACTTTGGGAAGCACTGTTCTAGCTGTGTTTGTTTTGAAAGGTGCTTTATAAATATAATGCACTTACTTATTCTACACAGAAAGTGAAGCTTTGTTTCTTTTTCATCTGGTCTGTCTGTCTGTCTGTCTGTCTGTCTGTCTGTCAACCCAACGTCATTATACGTTCTGTCGCCGCACAGCGCTGTTAACGGTTTGATGCTGCAATCTTAACCCACTCTGGGCGGGAACCCCTTTTGGTGTTTTAAAGCATTGTTATACTATATACAATGTTATACTTTAGCTATTGAAAAATAGCAGATCTACAAGCTCATAGCACGCCACCGAGTGGTGTGCTTCGAGCTTGTAGGTCTGCTATTTTTGAAAAATCGTGAAAATATGTATTCTTTCAAAGTGAATGTTTTGAACTCGGGTCTAAATGGGTTAAAGAATCATCCATGGACTGTTTCACTGTTCTGATGTGGCTGGCTGACTGGCTGGCTCCTCTGATGTGTTTGGGACTGACTGACTGACTGACTGACTGACTGCGGAGAAATTATCTGTACTTCTGAGGAGAGACAGACAGACAGACAGACATGTTTGTTGTTTAGTTCAGTCAGACAGTTGGGAGAGTTATCGAGGGAGTTGGTGACGGGGAGAGACGGATGAGAGGCTGAGAGAGAAAGTTAGAGAGTTTAGAAAGTTTGAGTTTAAGACAAACAGATGAGAGAGAGAGAGAGAGAGAGAGACAGAGAAACATGCCTCAATCCTCATTGTCTCTTTCTGTTTATTTTTTTAAACGATATAACAACTTTAAAAAATAAACCGTGTTGTCAGATAATGTCACAAATGTCTTTGTGTGGATGGTTTAAGAGATGGACCATCTCTTGGACTTTGGGATACATTCTCTGTAATAAAACGACCTTGACTCGCCAACAGAAAGCTGGGAGTCATTCTCTGTAATAAAACAGCCTTGACTCGCCAACAGAAAGCAGGAAGACATTCTCTGTAATAAAACGACGTTGACTCGCCAACAGAAAGCAGGGAGACATTCTCTGTAATAAAACAAACTTGACACACCAACAGAAAGCAGGGAGACATTCTCTGTAATAAAACAAACTTGACTCGCCAACAGAAAGCAGGGAGACATTCTCTGTAATAAAACAAACTTGACTCGCCAACAGAAAGCAGGGAGACATTCTCTGTAATAAAACAAACTTGACTCGCCAACAGAAAGCAGGAAGACATTCTCTGTAATAAAACGACGTTGACTCGCCAACAGAAAGCAGGGAGACATTCTCTGTAATAAAACAAACTTGACTCGCCAACAGAAAGCAGGGAGACATTCTCTGTAATAAAACAGCCTTGACTCGCCAACAGAAAGCAGGAAGACATTCTCTGTAATAAAACAGCCTTGACTCGCCAACAGAAAGCAGGAAGACATTCTCTGTAATAAAACGACGTTGACTCGCCAACAGAAAGCAGGGAGACATTCTCTGTAATAAAACAAACTTGACACACCAACAGAAAGCAGGGAGACATTCTCTGTAATAAAACAGCCTTGCCTCGCCAACAGAAAGCAGGGAGACATTCTCTGTAATAAAACAGCCTTGACTCGCCAACAGAAAGCAGGGAGACATTCTCTGTAATAAAACAGCCTTGCCTCGCCGACAGAAAGCAGGGAGACATTCTCTGTAATAAAACGAACTTGACTCGCCGACAGAAAGCAGGGAGACATTCTCTGTAATAAAACAGCCTTGCCTCGCCGACATAAAGCAGGGAGACATTCTCTGTAGAGTACATGTGATGACAGACGTTTGGGTCTGTTGATTGAAATCGATTTTGGAGGACTCTCCACAATCAGACCACTGATTTCTGAAGTGCAAAATGGAATCATTACCGTTTTAAAGAAAATAAAAATCGTTTGAACAAAGTTTCTCTTTCAGAACATTTAACGGGTAGAACATTTAATGGGTCCCAAAAAAATGTGTCTCTGTGACACATCTAGGGGCCGCAATCTGCATTCAAAGATTGTCCTAGAAGCTTGTCATTGGTCGATTTTCCTGTCTGCTTCCTGATTGGTTAGTCATTGCGACCGGATTTTTTTTAGACCAATGACTAAGCTTCTAGGAACATATTTGAATGCACATTGCGGCCCCTAGATGTGTCACAGAGACTAATTTCTCTTGGGAGCGTTCTACCCATTGCTGTCTGTCTGAATACCAAAAAATAATAATAAAAAAGGTCATTCAAATGTTGACCTATTATTGCTTATAGCAGCTTTAATGTATGTTTTGTATAAATAATACTGCAAAGTACATCAAACATCGCTGAAATGTGACACGCCTCGTGTTCCCGTACTTTATGTACGGACAGAGATCGTTTCTGAACCGCAGCTCGCGTGCCGTGGACGGAGGGAAATCGATTCGATATTTTAAAATGAAAAATCACTGGAATAAACAATGGTGCACGCATCCGCCTGGGTGACGGCAGACTGCTGGGCGAGCGCTGACGCTTTGGCATGGTGGGTAAGGGTGGCAGTGTCTTGAGTGTACATGTGTCATGGTACGCTCCTGTGCCCTTGGACTTTCTGTGTTTTGGGACTTTTACTTGTATTTGTGTTCTGTACCTTATTTTGTAGTAGTGTTCTGTGATTTTCCTGTCTGCCTTGTTTGCTGTCTCCTCCCTTGTCTCACCTCCGTGTATTAGCCCATTCAGGACGGGAACCTCTTTTGGTGTTTTAAGCATTATGTTATACTTTAGCCATTGAAAAATAGCAGATCTACAAGCTCATAGCTCAAAGCTCGAGCGTGTAGGTCTGCTATTTTTTTTAAATCGTGAAAATGTGGCCCAAATGTTTTTAACGTTTTTAACTCAAATCTTTGCTTCTGGGAGGGGGGTTCCTGGAACAACATATTTTCAGATGTATTCAAATGCAGATAATTCTGGGGGTCCTTGACAAAGGTTGAAAAGGGTTGAGCACCACTGACATAGAATGTTTTTTTTCTGAAAACTGTCAGGATTTAGAAGACATTTTTTAAATTTAGACGTGAGGCCTACATGGGTCAGTGTAACCCTATAGAGCGTCGCAGTCCCGCCCTCTACCATGGACCAGGAAATTATTCTCCGTTCATTTTCCTCATAGACATTTCAGAAAGTATTTATTTAAAGACGTTTACGCCGCGGACAAAGCCAACTCGAGTCGTGACAAATCATGACAACAAACACAATTTTTGGGGCCGAGAAAATAATTAGAAAGAAGAAAAAAACTGCAGGTTACAACACTTTTTTTGTTGTTTTTCTTCTTTGTAATTATTTGTTTGGTCCAAAATATTGTTTGTGTTGTCATGATTTGTCACGACTCGAGTTGGCTTTGTCCGCGGCGTAAACGTCTTTAAATAAATACTTTCTGAAATGTCTATGAGGAAAATGAACGGAGAATCATTTCCTGGTCCATGGTAAGGGGCGGGACTGCGACGCTCTATAGCCACCTGTGTTCTGTTGCCTGTTAGCCTATCCCAGTGTTGATTGTGTGTTTCAGTTCACCTGTGTGTAGTTAGTCTTTGTCTATATTTATGCCCCAGTGTTTTCAGTTCCATGTCAGTTCGTCGTCGTATGTGAAGTGGTTTGTTTCTTGTTTTATGCCAAGTTCATTGTACTACAAGTATTTTCTAATCCTTGAGTTATTTTCTTCCTCATGACTTTCCCAGCATGGGTTTTTGGTTAATAAAATGAATGAATGAATGAATGAATTTTATTTATATAGCACCTTTCCAAACATAAAGTTACAAAGTGCTTTACAGACGGGATTAAAAACAACAATCATAAAGAACATCAAGAACATCAGAAATAACAAAGCATAGCATCACATCAAAACACATCACGGATAGAAAGAAAGGTAAATAAATTAATATACATACATACATACACACATCCATATATGCATATCTACATATACATATACATATACACATACACACATACGTGTATATATATACACATACATGCATACATACATACATACATACATACATACATACATACATACATACATACATACATACATACATACATACATACATACACACACACAGGTCTACATACACATACACATATAAAACTGAAATTAGGAAAAACACTTGACATACTGGTGTGTTTTTAAAAGCGGGCACTTTTAAACAGCACTTTTTAAAAGCCCTTTGCATCCTCACTGCTCTGCCTGTGCCTGGTCGTTCTGCACTTAAGAGTCCTACAACAACCGCATCGTGACAGTACAGGGTTTGATGAGGAATTAACCCATTTTGGGCAGGAGGAACCCCTTGTGGTGTTTCTAGCATTATGTTATACTTTAAGCTATTGAAAAATAGAAGATCTACGATCTACTCATCTACGATCTACTCATAGCGCGGCACCGAGTGCCGCGCTACGAGCTTGCGGATCTGCTATTTTTTTTTAAATCGTGAAAATGTGGCGCACATCTTTGACACATCTTGATATATTCTTTCAGAGCGAACGTTTTTTAACTCAAATCTTTGCTTCTGGGGGGGGGGGGGGGGGGGTCCCTGGAACTACATATTTTCAGATGGGGGTCGGCGGCCTCAGGCCTAAATGGGTTAAAGGAAGGGATTAGTCTGGACCATGTGGATGTTGGCCTCACATTAACCCATTCTGACCTGAGATCAGATTAAAAAAAATGTCTTCTACATCCTGACAGTTTTCTGAAAAAAGCTACGTTTCTATGTCAGTCGTTCTTCGATTTTTCAAAAAATAGCAGACCTACAAGCTCGTAGCGCGCCACTCGGTGGCGCGCTATGAGCTTGTAGATCTGCTATTTTTTCAATAGCTAAAGCATAACATAATGCTAACACCAAAAAGGGGTTCCCGCCCCAGAATGGGTTAAGAGCGTTATCTTCAAAGACGAGGCCCAGACAGGTCACCTGGGTGTGTAGGTGCTGTGTCACTCTGCCAGGCCAGAACAAAAGCTTAAGGCTGCCTCTCCCTGTTAACCGTTTCCGTCCGTAGGACGTGTCCACACGTCCTATAGAGCGTCGCAGTCCCGCCCCCTACCATGGACCAGGAAATGAATCCCAATGCATTTTCCCCATAGACATTTCTTAAAGTATTTATTTAAAGACGGTTACGCCGCGGACAAAGCCAACTCGAGTCGTGACAACTCATGACAACACAAACAATATTTTGGACCAAACAAAAAATTACAAAGAAGACAAACAACAAAAAATGTGTTTTTTTCTTTTTTCTAATTATTTGTTCGGCCCAAAAAATTGTGTTTGTTGTCATGAATTGTCACGACTCGAGTTGGCTTTGTCCGCGGCGTAAACGTCTTTAAATAAATACTTTCTGAAATGTCTGAGGAAAATGAACAGAGAATCATTTCCTGGTCCAGGGTAGGGGGCGGGACTGCGACGCTCTATAGGGATCCCAATCGACACGTACATAGGACGTGTGTAGAGAGAAGAATATTCTGAATTCCTTCCTTTTTTTTCCTTTTTTCTTCTTTATAATTTTTTATCCCACGGTTTTGTAACCCATTTTTCACCCCTGTGTCAATTATCTAATGTGATCCTGGGCTCTCCACACCCTCCGCCAACCATGTCCCCAGCAATGGACTTTTAACTCATGCTTCCTTCATGCCTGAGTGTCCAAGTTGCTCCTTTTACACCTGACAGGGGGGAGTTTCCCTGGTTGGACGTAGCGCGTGGAAGGAACACGTTATACCAACCAGTTCCTTTCCCCTCCATCATGCGCTCCGGCTGGCCAGGGGGAGGCAGTTTAGAGACCAGGATTACTGCATGTTTTTTGTGAGGGTACCTACCCTAGGGGACACGGGGAGAACATGCAAACTCCACACAGAAAGGGTGGAGGTTTCAGTTTGCCTCTCGGCTACCGTATGCTACGCTCAGGGCTCATGTTGGCTTACCGTTGATTTTGCTGTTAGCGCGGCAGAAAGAATGCCTCGTCTCTCCTAATCCAGGGCGCTCTCCGTGGTTTTGATCTGATGGATATACTAACGCTTCATTTCTGCTCCTCATCCGTCTCTCCCTCAAAATATGAACGCTTTTTGGATCATATATCGTATAAATTAGCCCATTTTGGGCGGGAACCCCTTTTTGGTGTTAGCATTATGTTATGCTTTAGCTATTGAAAAATAGCAGATCTACAAGCTCATAGCGCGCCACCGAGTGGCGCGCTATGAGCTTGTAGGTCTGCTATTTTTGAAAAATCGAAGAACGACTGACACAGAAACATAGCTTTTCCAGAAAACTGTCAGGATGTAGAAGACATTTTCAGAATCTGATCTCAGGTCAAAATGGGTTAAAACGATAGCAATGTAAGCTAGCAATGTAAAGCAAACTCTTTTTCCTGATTGTTTCCGGGTCGTGGGTTTCAGAGTAAAAGCGGCCATGTCTTTCCGGCACCCCAGAGCTCCTATTTTGAAGGAATCCCGGCACGGATTGTGTTAATGCTCTGTCTTTTATGGCAGCCAGCAACGGCGGCGACATCCGAAATAATTTACCGTCGAATATTCATGAGCTTAGGGACGCTGTACTCCCATACACACACGCTGTCTGCCCCTGCTCCGCCCATGTACACACGCACACACACACACACACGTGCGCACGGGCGAGCGCACACAGAGACACACACACACGCACACGCACACACCCAGAGACAGTTTCAGCTGGCCTTTGATATTAATGCATCACACAGCCGTCATTAAGTGTTAATTACTGCAGCTGGAGCAAATGACATGGTGATAAAACAAAGGGTGCGTGCGTGCGTGCGTGCGTGCGTGCGTGCGTGCGTGCGTGCGTGCGTGCGTGTGCAGGAGCAGTGATGAGCGGACCTTGGTTTTGGCACAAGCTTGAAGACTCTGACTTTTGCTCGTTATACAGATGCTACAGACATCTGGTGTGTGTGTGTGTGTGTGTGTGTGTGTGTGTGTGTGCGTGTGTGCGTGTGTGCGTGTGTGCGTGTGTGCGTGTGTGCGTGCGCGCGTGCGTGCGTGCGTGCGTGCGTGCGTGCGTGCGTGCGTGCGTGCGTGCGCTTTACCTTGATCAGTGATAATGAAGAGTATTACCTTTGCTCTTTCATCTCTCTTTCTCTCTCTCTCTCTCTCTCTCTCTCTCTCTGTATCTCTCTCTCTCTCTGTATCTCTCTGTCTCTCTCTCCTCATATTAATAATATAATACTAGGCCCAGGCGGTGGCGTAACCGTCTGGGCACCCGACTGGTAATCCAGTCGCAGTGTGCCGCGGGTTCGACTCCCGAGCCCGACACGGCCTTTACTGCATGTCTTCCCCCATCTCTCTCCCGTTTCCTGTCAGCCTACTGTCTGTCCCTTCAAAAACCAATAAAAGGCGTAAGCCGCAAAAAAATATCTTTAAAAAAAATAATAATAATATAATACTATAATAATTCTTCATAATAAATCTTCTCTCAACATGCAGGTTATAATCATCCCGTTTTGTTCCCATTGTGTAGTACAGATGGCAGCAGCAGAATCAGACATTAGAACATGTACTATCTGTACTCTCTGCATGTGTTCCACACAGATTAGCCTCTACAGCAACAGATGTGATCAAATCCTTGTTGTAATTTTTAGCAGAGCTTTTTAACCGTTCTCAACATTATCTTCGTAATAATCTGTCCTCCTCACTAATGACCGTTATAAGATGACACCACTCTGTCACTTCTGTCTCCACTCACTCAGAGGAGGGCTTATCGGGCCATTTAATCTCCGTCATCATCAGCCCTGATCAAGACCACGCAGTGCAGCCAGTATATGGACGTGTCCACATACTGACGTTGTCGTCAGCCATTGTCTGACAGTTCTTTGCGTTGGTCGCGTTGTCCGACTATTACTGACCATCATCATCATCATCATCATCATACTATAATTCTGACAATGTCTGAATGTGTGTGTGTCTGTCACTGTGACTGCCGTAGCTCCTCACTGCCTGCACCAATCGCTCCCACTTTTCACACAGGCATTGACCATAATACTATGGAGGTCTTAACGAAGCCCTTTTTCCAATTTAACAAATTATAAATTAATAATGAATTTATTAGTGAATTAAAAATGCGAAAACGCACCCAGGGTAAGGGCTAGTATTACTAACTCTAACTTAGCTGTAAGTTGTAGGATAGTGCAGTTTCACGATGTTTTCGGTCCATCCTCAGCGGGTGGTATTTTACTGTGTACGAACCAAACACAAAATTCCAATCAAGAGCCGAAGTCTCTCTCCGAAGTCTGACGCCAATATCGCTAGAGGGCGCTAAGTCCACGGGTTCGTGTGCTTTTTATTTGCATTGTAATCCCCATAGGGGGATATTATCGCCTCATATAAGAACTGTGTTTGAAAAATAAACAAATCATCCTGGCCATTTCACTCATATGGATATGAAGATTTATACTGACTGAGAGAAAATGCTATTGTTACTGCTTAATTAGTTACATTTTCGCTATAAACAGACTGTATCATATATGACTGAGTGACTGACTGTCGTAAACGATACAGAGACACCTACCTGACAATAATGCAGAGACAGTTTGTTTATTTTTGGACCACAATTATTTTATGAGACGATTTCAAGATGACCCCATGTTATTCTAACCTGACTCCGCCAGATGGGGCAGCAGAGAGTACACTGGGTCCCCCCCTCCTGCTCCCATCTGGGAACTCTCAGGCAGACTCAAGGCATACACAGTGCAGACACAGTGCTGCCTTGATCCCGCCTCTAGCTGCCACTGATTGGCCAGGCCGTTTTGTGGCCGGAGCATCAAGTCTGCCTGAGAGTTCCCAGATGGGAGCAGGAGGGGGGGACCCAGTGTACTCTCTGCTGCCCCATCTGGCGGAGTCAGGTTAATGTTATTCTCCATAGAGAAAAACCTCCATGAACCAGGCAGAACCAACCAGGGGATGAGCGACAGGCGCTCTATACAGGTCAGGTGAAAAGAAGCGGGCGGCTTGGACTCCTCATGCATGGATGGAAGCATGAGGTCAGTCCGTTGCTCTCCCCAGGTTGGCAGAGGGAGTGTATAGAGCCCAGCATTACTACATTTATAGATAATTGACACTGGGTGAAAAAATATCCACAATCGTATAGGATCATAATTTAAAGAAATAAACAGTGGTACAAAGTATAGCAGCGACTCCTCGGTTTAGGGGGAGAGAGAGAGAGAGAGAGAGAGAGGGGGGGAGAGGGAGAGAGAGAGGGAGAGAGGGAGAGAGAGAGAGGGAGAGGGAGAGGGAGAGAGAGAGAGAGAGAGAGAGAGAGAGAGGGAGAGGGAGAGAGGGAGAGGGGGAGAGAGACAGGTCTGATGATGTCCTCCTGAGAGAGGGAGAGAGAGAGGGAGAGAGACAGGTCTGATGATGTCCTCCTGAGAGAGGGAGAGAGAGAGGGAGAGAGACAGGTCTGATGATGTCCTCCTGAGAGAGAGAGAGAGAGAGAGACAGGTTTGCTGATGTCCTCCTGAGAGAGAGAGAGAGAGAGAGAGAGAGAGAGAGAGAAAGACACTGAGACGGAGATAGGTGGAGGGAGAGAGAGAGGGAGAGGACATTTGGGTGGATTTATTTTCCGTCGCTTTGTGGGAAAATAAATTCCGGTCTGGAAGAGTATGTTTCACGAAGGTAACGACGGTACAGCCTCGCTCTGCACTCAACGAGTCAGTGGAGAGTTGCATCGTCACATCCATCAAACCAACCAACCCGTAAACTTTTGGTAAAATACGATCTGCCCATCTCTCTCTCTTTAGGACACAGGGAACGTTTTTCCTAGGGTTGTTATGTGTGTAATATGTTTTTTAGTTAGTCATGGCACCATGTTCATGACCAAAAACCTGTCATTCAAATGTGGTCTCACTTCCTTCCTGGACTACAAAGTCACACCTCCATGCAGCCTTCCCTCCCTCTCCACAAGGAGGGGCAGTGCACTAAAGCATTATGGGCATTGTAGGAATTCAGCAATCCAGTCAAACCCCAGTTGAGTGACTGCAGCTTCTTCCAGCAGTGGAATGTCCCTTTAACCAAGGGAATTTTCCAGAGGAAGCACACCTGTTTTTCTTTCTTTATCTGTATTATACGGAGGATGTGACTGGTTTCTGATGATGTCACCCACTCCAGATCTCCTGCACGCACGCACGCACGCACGCACGCACGCACGCACGCACGCACGCACGCCCCTGACCTCTCTACTCCGTTCTCCTTTTAGTGGACAACAAAGAGCAGAGCAGAGGTTTGGACGCGTTCTGAATTATTGATCACAGGCTGATTTATCACTAGGGGGAGAGAGAGAGAGAGAGAGAGAGAGAGGGGGGGGGGGGGAGAGAGAGAGAGAGAGGGAGAGAGGGAGAGAGGGAGAGGGCGGAGGGTCTCAGCAGGTTAGAGACCTCTCACTCCCGGTCCAATTATGAGCATGACCCCCGAGACCTCTCCTCTCCTCTCCTCTCCTCTCCTGGTTACCAAGACAACCGTTAGATACACAGTGTGATGCTGAATAAGTGAGAAATATGCTGGGAAAAAAATGCAACTTGGGAATTCTTCCATTTGCTGATGCAAATGTGGAAGGAAAGCATCATGCTGTCTGTCTAGTGCAGCGCATGCTTTCACCCCCCCCCCCCCCCCCCCCCCTCCTTGAGGTGTGTTCCACGGGGTTTACCAGCTAAATGAGTTAATTAGCATATACATCAGTTTAAAAACATAATAGTCTGCACCCAGGCATTTGTAGCTCTGTGTCTTTGTGTTAGACCAGCTCAACTTCTTTGTATCTGTTGTAGCTTTTGCAGCAGCTACAAACGGCGAGTGTATCTTTGTACGTTCATGTTGCCGTGCTTCCATTGACAATGAATGGTAGACTGTACCTTTGTACGTTCATGTTGCTGTGCTTCCATTGACAATGCATGGTAGACTGTATCTTTGTATCTTCATGTCGCTGGCTTCCATTGACAATGCATGGTAGACTGTATCTTTGTATCTTCATGTCGCTGGCTTCCATTGACAATGCATGGTAGACTGTATCTTTGTATCTTCATGTCGCTGGCTTCCATTGACAATGAATGGTAGACTGTATATTTGAACCTTAATGTCACTGCATGCTTCCATTGACAATGAATGGTAGACTGCATCTTTATATCTTCATGTCGCTGGCTTCCATTGACAATGAATGGTGGACTGTATCTTCATGTCGCTGGCTTCCATTGACAATGAATGGTGGACTGTATCTTCATGTCGCTGGCTTCCATTGACAATGAATGGTGGACTGTATCTTCATGTCGCTGGCTTCCATTGACAATGAATGGTGGACTGTATCTTCATGTCGCTGGCTTCCATTGACAATGAATGGTGGACTGTATCTTCATGTCGCTGGCTTCCATTGACAATGAATGGTGGACTGTATCTTCATGTCGCTGGCTTCCATTGACAATGAATGGTGGACTGCATCTTCATGTCGCTGGCTTCCATTGACAATGAATGGCAGACTGCATCTTTGTATCTTGAATGGTAGACTGTATACGTTAATCTGCCTGTGTGCAACGCAGCATAACTGCAGGATAAAGTGTTACAGACTCACGTTGTATCCCCTCTGACGGGGGGGGGGGGGGGGGGGGGGGGGGGTAGGGGGTGTAGGCTCTACTCACTGTGTGGCACTAAAATATGTAGATTTAGTGTTTTTACGATAATGTCCTTTAGAACCACATCTAGCTCTTTGGTCCCTGGTGGCCTTTTTACAACTGTTCACCATTGTAATGTTCTTCAATTTAACACGCCATTAATTATGTGGTCGGAATGAAAACCGCGGACCAGGCACGCGCACGTGTGTGCGTGTGTGTGTGTGTGTGTCTGTGTGTGTGTGTGTGTGTGAGACAGAGAGAGAGAGAGAGAGAGAGAGAGTGTGCGTGCAAGGCATGCATGCATGCGCCCATTTACATGAACCCTTGTGGTGTGTTTTATGTGTGAGCGTGGGCACGGCATGTGGCACACATTCACACGTGTGTGTGTGTGTGTGTGTGTGCGTGCGTGCGTGAGGATGTGTGTGTGCGCTCGCGTCTTCCACATGGGCGATGCTGGCCATGTTAAGCCATAATGGAGATAAAACTAGGCCCATTTGCAAAGCTATTTCTTCTCTTTCCGTCCCAGCGGTTTCCGGCGCTGTCATTTATTACGGCGCGGCGATGCCCAATAAATTGCTTTTGGGGAGAGAAGAGCGGACGGACGGACGGACGGACGGCAGCCATGGAGGCTGCGGCTCCGTTCTCTTATACGACAATCTCTGACACGTTATGTTGAGCTGCATTAGATTGTGACGCGTATTCAGCGGTGGGGAAAAAGTACTCGCATTTATTGTCGGACAGGATTTCTGTTTCTTTGTGATTTTTTTCTTTTAATGTTTTCAGTTATAAAAGAATCACACCCGTGTGAAGTGAGGGGCGCTCTTATCGTCTTGTAACAACATCGAGGAGGGAATTCAGTATAGCTTGGTGATGTAATGATGATGGAAGACAAATATTACATTCTCTTTATTGTTAATGGCATTTACTGTTTGTGTTTGGGACACAATGACGTAAATTTGGGTCCCTGCTTGGTCTGTCTCTCAGCTAAGGGGTCCCTGCTTGGTCTGTCTCTCAGCTAAGGGGTCCCTGCTTGGTCTGTCTCTCAGCTAAGGGGTCCCTGCTTGGTCTGTCTCTCAGCTAAGGGGTCCCTGCTTGGTCTGTCTCTCAGCTGAGGGGTCCCTGCTTGGTCTGTCTCTCAGCTAAGGGGTCCCTGCTTGGTCTGTCTCTCAGCTAAGGGGTCCCTGCTTGGTCTGTCTCTCAGCCGAGGGGTCCCTGCTTGGTCTGTCTCTCAGCTAAGGGGTCCCTGCTGGGTCTGTCTCTCAGCTGAGGGGTCCTTGGCCTGACAAACCTTGACGACGTAAGGAAGGCAAGGGATTGTCCAAAGCCACCAGATAAATGAAGAGACAACAACATCATGCTGATGTTTTGTGTTTTGTGTAGTGAGTCTTTCAATACATGTCTGCTATTAACCAATGAAGTTAATGTGCTATTATTCTGAAAGGCATGCCTTGTGGAACACATGCATTTAGGCTGTTAGGCTCTTATTCTGAAAGACATGCCTTGTGGAACACATGCATTTAGATTGTCAGGCTCATATACTGCATTACAATGACATTTAAATTTGTTTTATATTATTGCATTATTTTTTCATTATTGTATGTATGGAGTCACCTTATAAAATATAACATTTGGATAATATTAATACAGATTTTAATGGAGGGGACAACATAGTTTTCCTCTTTTTTAAGTTGTAGAGGTCATGTTCCCTCACTGAAATCTGTGGAATACTTCCTCTTAACGGTCAACAGACATTGATCAGACAATCAGTGCCTAAATGTGCTGACCTCATCACATTTTGTGATGACGGCCGTGGCCGTGTTTTTCGTGTAAAACTAAAGCTTGGAATGGATTCAATGCTATTTAAATGTATTTTATATTATTGTTCCACACGGCTCCACAATGGACTTCACAGGAATATTGGTCGACAATGTCAACCTGGATGCCGCAAGACCCTTTTTGGATGGGTGGGTGGGGACCCCCACAAATCAACAGTCCTCTGGTGGGGGGGGGGGGGGGGGGGGGGGGGTTGTCTGTAGCAGTGATATTCAAACAGCATGAGGTATAGTAACACATTAAGGCTAAAAGGATAACACAAAAAGCATACCTGGGGACTTGTTTCCATGGGGTCGGCGTTCACAACGGGAAGGAACGAGACCGGGGTGCGCACGCCAACGACCCCGCTTGAAAAAAAAGAGACGGTGAATGGGAGGCCGACGGTCCCTGCTTGGTCTGTCTCTCAGCTAAGGGGTCCCTGCTTGGTCTGTCTCTCAGCTAAGGGGTCCCTGCTTGGTCTGTCTCTCAGCTAAGGGGTCCCTGCTTGGTCTGTCTCTCAGCTAAGGGGTCCCTGCTTGGTCTGTCTCTCAGCTAAGGGGTCCCTGCTTGGTCTGTCTCTCAGCTAAGCGGTCCTTGGCCTGACAAACCTTGACGACGTAAGGAAGGCAAGGGATTGTCCAAAGCCACCAGATAAATGAAAAGACAACAACATCATGCTGATGTTTTGTGTTTTGTGTAGTGAGTCTTTCAATACATGTCTGCTATTAACCAATGAAGTTAATGTGCTCTTATTCTGAAAGACATGCCTTGTGGAACACATGCATTTAGGCTGCCAGGCTCTTGTTTTGAACGGCATGCCTTGTGGAACACATGCATTTAGGCTGTCAGGCTCTTATTCTGAAAGATATGCCTTGTGGAACACATGCATTTAGGCTGTCAGGCTCATATACTGCATCACAATGAAATTTAAATTTGTTTTATATTTGTTCTGCCTCCCAGGCAGTTAATTTTGTGTTTAGCACCACCTGTGCTTCCAGTGTGGTATTGCAACAGAAGTAGGACTGGGGGATGGGTCATTTGAGTGTTCAACTCTTGTGAGTTGTTGATTGCAAGAGTAGCACCTGTTTTGTATTGGAGGTAATCAGGGCAAAAGCCAGAATACTGATAGAGAGCAGAGCTCAGTCACTCTAGGAAGCAACACTGCTAGACAGCAGGCAGAGATTTTGAGTTTGTTACAGCACATGTTGCAGAGTTATGTGTTCTCCTTCGTAAGCATTGTCTGTAAGTGGATATATTTTATAGTTTTCATTTACATAATTCAAAAGGTTACTTTTTGTGTTATTTATTGTTTGCTGATGGAATATTTGTGTTTCTGTTTTGTTTAAATTGCAGTTTACTATATACTTTACACACATCAAGAAAATTAAAACTGGAGCTACAGTAGAACGCTACAACCTGACTCCGTGTGGTGTTTAAGGGAGTTTGGCTGGCTGTCAATTAATGGAGACACTGTTAGGAGGACAGCACAGTAAAAGACAAGCGACCAGTTGGTGCAACATCAACCTCTGCAACATACTGCTTCAAACACAGCGTAAAGCGCTGCACAATGGATGAAGTCAAAGAGGAGACAGGCTCTCAAGTCACCTCACGCAGCAGCCGCACATCTACATCCTCAGGCAATGCCGCAGCAAAGGCCCGCGCTAGGGCAGAGGCAGCACGCGTGCGAGCATTATATGCACAGAAGGAAGCTAAACTCAGATTGGAGCAGGCTGAGAGAGAGCTGGAGAAGGCAAAAGTGGACATTGAATTGCAAACATTGGCTGCCGAGAAAGAAGCAGCGGCTGCCAGTGTACAGGCAGAGGTGCTGGAGGCAGCTGAAGAGGGCGAAAGATCACATCACAGCAAACACAGTAAGAGGTCTTCAAAGAAAGAGCTTTATGATCGCACAAGCGCATATGTAGAACAGCAGAATGAGTTAAAGAGCGAGTTAATTACATGGGGAACCGCATACGAGGGTTCCGAAGATGAACCTAGCCCCAATACCACTAAGCCTATCAAAATGCCTGAAGAACGCACCCCAGTGGCTGAATTCACACCCTCCAACACACATCCTCATGTCAACAAGGCCTATCAGGAAGACATTAAGCCACATGCTAAAACACAAGAAGCAAGCACAAGCAAGTTTTTGAACCCTTCAGCTCAATCCTATACTCCTCCTCACTATGCCACACAGTCTGACCTAGTCAAGACCCCTGGGATGGCAGACTTCGCTAAGTTTATAGCACGCCGGGAGCTGGTGACTACAGGGCTTACCCAGTTTGACGACCAACCTGAGACCTTCAGGGCATGGCAGTCCTCCTTCCTTAACGCTATCAGAGGTCTCGACCTTTCACACAGCGAAGAATTGGACCTCTTAACCAAGTGGTTGGGCAAGGAATCGTCCAATCACGTCAGGAGGATGCGTCAGGTGCATGTCAATAATCCTGAGGCAGCATTGAGGAAAGCATGGGACAGACTGAGTGAGTGTTATGCCTCACCGGAGGTAATCGAAAATGCTCTTTTCAAGAAACTGGACATGTTTCCTAGGATCTCCAGTAAAGATCATAACAAACTCAGAGAGCTTGGAGACCTCCTCATGGAGATTCAGTCTGCAAAAGAGGATGGATATCTACCTGGGTTGAGCTACCTAGACAATGCTCGTGGCATTACCCCGATACTAGAGAAACTACCTCATGGCTTACAGGAGAAATGGATATATCAAGGTTCCAGGTTCAAAGACGAACATAAAGGCCTCTTTCCCCCATTCTCCTTCTTCACAAACTTTATCTGCTATGAAGCACGCACCAGGAACGACCCTAGCTTTGCTCTGCCCAGCAATAACAATCCTCCCACCAACGACAAACCAGTCTATCGTTATGGAAAAGTTCCAGCGTCAGTCTACAAGACAGACATCTCCACAGATTCTGAACCCGACACTAACAGCTCTACAACGCAAGATGAAAATCCAGGAAAGAGTTGTCCTATTCATCACAAACCACACCCCTTAAGGAAGTGCCGCGAATTCAGAGCAAAACCGTTGGACGAAAGGAAGGCTTTTCTCCGCGAACATGGGATATGCTACAGGTGTTGTTCATCAATCCCCCATTTAGCAAGGAACTGTACAGACTCTATAAGATGCAGCGAGTGCGAAAGTGATCGCCACATCGCTGCTATGCATTCTGGACCAGCACCACAAGCACCAACTACGGCACCACAGCACAACGAGGAGGAAGAAGATCATTCATCTTCACCTACTGTCACCTCACACTGCACTGAAATTTGTGGTAACGGGCAACCAGCAATGTCCTGCTCTAAAATATGTCTGGTGCGAGTGTTTCCCCAGGGACAACGAGACAAGGCAATCACTATGTACACTGTACTCGATGATCAAAGCAATCGCTCACTCGCAAGGCCCGAATTCTTCAAGCTATTTGATGTCAAGAGCCAATCTTCTCCTTATTCATTAAGAACATGTGCTGGAGTCATCAAAACGTCTGGTAGAAAGGCTGAAGGCTTCCAGATAGAACCAGTGAATGGAGGAGAAACCCTTGCATTACCCCCACTGATTGAGTGCAGTCAGATTCCCTCCAACAGGTCAGACATACCGACTCCAAAGGCAGCTCTCTCCCATCGTCACCTGAAGTCTGTAGCAGGTCACATCCCTGAGCTCGATCCAAACGCCCAAATCCTTCTTTTGCTAGGAAGAGACATTGTAAGAGTTCACAAAGCGAGACAGCAGGTTAACGGACCAGACAATGCCCCTTTTGCACAGAGATTGGACTTGGGCTGGGTAGTGGTTGGGGAAGTATGTCTTGGGAATGCCCACAAGCCTAATGCGAGCACCTTCAAGACTCACATGTTAGAAAGTGGACATCCTTCCTACTTGACACCCTGCAACAGTTTCATGAATCTGAAAGAAAAACTCTGTCATGGCGGGGAACAACAGAGTAGTTTAATCAGCACTCACAAATCCAACCTGGAGAGAGCAGCAGCTCGCAATCAGGATGAACATGCGTCCAGGGATCCAAGGACACGCCATCACCACAAGCTGGTAAAACACCAAGGCCGCAAGTGGGTCGAGGATCACAACATGCAGAAGGCGATGCAGTGCTGTTGAAAGACAACCAGTGGCCCATAGCATTGGTAACCTCGACCTTTCCAAGACCACAGCTCAAGGAAGTTCAAAGACATTCCTAAGGCCTGTCACAGAGGTCATTCTTCTTCTGCCTAAAGAAGACTGAACTTTAAGTTGTTAATGTGTAAATGTTTGATAGTGGCATCACAGATGCCAGACGGGGAATGTTCTGCCTCCCAGGCAGTTAATTTTGTGTTTAGCACCACCTGTGCTTCCAGTGTGGTATTGCAACAGAAGTAGGACTGGGGGATGGGTCATTTGAGTGTTCAACTCTTGTGAGTTGTTGATTGCAAGAGTAGCACCTGTTTTGTATTGGAGGTAATCAGGGCAAAAGCCAGAATACTGATAGAGAGCAGAGCTCAGTCACTCTAGGAAGCAACACTGCTAGACAGCAGGCAGAGATTTTGAGTTTGTTACAGCACATGTTGCAGAGTTATGTGTTCTCCTTCGTAAGCATTGTCTGTAAGTGGATATATTTTATAGTTTTCATTTACATAATTCAAAAGGTTACTTTTTGTGTTATTTATTGTTTGCTGATGGAATATTTGTGTTTCTGTTTTGTTTAAATTGCAGTTTACTATATACTTTACACACATCAAGAAAATTAAAACTGGAGCTACAGTAGAACGCTACAACCTGACTCCGTGTGGTGTTTAAGGGAGTTTGGCTGGCTGTCAATTAATGGAGACACTGTTAGGAGGACAGCACAATATTATTGCATTCTTTTTCTCATTATTGTATGTATGGAGTCACCTTATAAAATATAACATTTGGATAATATTAATACAGATTTTAATGGAGGGGACAACATAGTTTTCCTCTTTTTTAAGTTGTAGAGGACATGTTCCCTCCGTCCCCACCAAGATCAGCATCCATGTTGACAGGAGAGATTATCAGAGGAGCAACGTTTGTACCACCTCTATTATTACATGGACATAAGTATGGATAGAGTCTCTCAGTGAAGGTGCAGCCAGTGAAAGAGTAGAGATTTACTCTGGTCTCCACATCATAAAAGGAGACCAGACCCTCCTCATAATCCACAAACACTCCCACTTTCTGGAGCTCCTCTCTCACAGGGAGGAGGACAGGAGGGTCAGCACCAGCCTTGTACTCATTGTACTGTACTGTTCCATTCCTCAACCCTATAGTCCAGAAACCATTGTTGGGACACAGTGAGTTTTCACCTTTCCTGTTGATGGACTCTCTGGCCACTCCTATTGTCCAGTCAGTCTTCCCTCCAACCCGAACCTCATAGTAAAACCTTCCTGAGGAAAATCTTTGTTTTCCTAAGACATGGACATAGTTGGAAAATCTCTCTGTGTTGTTTGGGAGATTCTTCCGTATGTTTCCATGACTCACTTGTTTTCCATCCTCAGACAGGATGAGGCTGGGATGTGCTGTATCAGGGTCCAGAGTTGCATCCACCTCATATTGCTGGATTCTCCTCATCTCAACATCACACAGCTGCTTCTCCATCTCTTGACTGAGTGTCTTCTCCAGCTGAGACACAGCTGTCCTCACAGTTACCACATATGAAGACTGATGGACATTGACCTCGGTCCAGTCCTTGGTGGGTGGAGCGGTGTTGATGGATGTGAAGTTCTGGAGGAGGTGGAGGTGGTCTTCAGTGTGTGAGAGCTGATTCAGCTCAGATATTCTCTTCTCTAACTGAGTTATTTCATGTTTCAGATCTTTGATGAAGCCTTCAGCCTGTTTCTCTGTTGTTTTCTGCTTCTCTTCAATCACACCAATGAGCTCAGCCTGGCTTCTCTCAATACAACTGATCAGAGCAGTGAAGACCTGCACACTGTCTGCCATCACTGTGTCTGCATCTTTCCTGCTGAGCTCTACTGAGCGTTTGACCTCCTGAATCTTCACTTGTCTCTCCTGGATCATCTGCTGGATTTCATCCTCTGTCTTTGCTTCATATTCTTCGCTCCACTCACGATACTTGAACGGACGAACCATTTCAGTAATAAAACTATTGATGGATACGTTTGGTCTCTTATAGGTTTCTTAACTAGTGGTTCTGGGGTGTCTTCAACCAGTGATGTCTGTCTTTATACAATCCAGGAATGTTGATGACGTGATTACAGCAGAATATTAAGTTGTAAGGGTTTATCTTTCTATGCGTGATCCAATGGTCTGCCTCTCTCTTCTCTTTGACTAATGCTCCTCACACTCTGTGTAATCAGCTTTTAAGTCCAGCTGACTGAAATATGACCCCATCAAACATGACGTCAGTCTTGCCCAAATATGGAGTTCCACACGGCTCCACATTGGCCTTCACAGGAATATTGGGTAAACATGACAACCCAAACAAAGGTGGATGCTGCAAGATGCCTTTATAGGAAATCTAGACATCCTGCTATAAATCCAAGAATCTCTGGGAGTGTTGGTGTGTACCTACATGTCTGTTTACCCTTTTCCATACCAAGGACCCCCACATAGCCACAGTCCTGTAGGAGGGGCAAGGACCCCCACATAGCCACAGTCCTCTAGGGGGGGCAAGGACCCCCACATAGCCACAGTCCTCTAGGAGGGGCAAGGACCCCCACATAGCCACGGTCCTCTAGGAGGGGCAAGGACCCCCACATAGTCACAGTCCTCTAGGAGGGGCAAGGACCCCCACATAGCCACAGCACTCTAGGAGGGGCAAGGACCCCCACATAGCCACAGTCCTCTAGGGGGGGCAATGACCCCCACATAGCCACAGTCCTCTAGGGGGGGCAAGGACCCCCACATAGCCACAGTCCTCTAGGGGGGCAAGGACCCCCACATAGCCACAGTCCTCTAGGAGGGGCAAGGACCCCCACATAGCCACAGTCCTCTAGGAGGGCCAAGGACCCCCACATAGCCACAGTCCTCTAGGGGGGGCAAGGACCCCCACATAGCCACAGTCCTCTAGGGGGGGCAAGGACCCCCACATAGCCACAGTCCTCTAGGGGGGCAAGGACCCCCACATAGCCACAGTCCTCTAGGAGGGCCAAGGACCCCCACATAGCCACAGTCCTCTAGGAGGGCAAGGACCCCCACATAGCCACAGTCCTCTAGAGGGGGCAAGGACCCCCACATAGCCACAGTCCTCTAGGAGGGGCAAGGACCCCCACATAGCCACAGTCCTCTAGGAGGGGCAAGGACCCCCACATAGCCACAGTCCTCTAGGAGGGGCAAGGACCCCCACATAGCCACAGTCCTCTAGGAGGGGCAAGGACCCCCACATAGCCACAGTCCTCAAGGGGGGCAAGGACCCCCACATAGCCACAGCCCTCTAGGAGGGGCAAGGACCCCCACATAGCCACAGTCCTCTAGGGGGGGCAAGGACCCCCAAATAGCCACAGTCCTCTAGGAGGGGCAAGGACCCCCACATAGCCACAGTCATCTAGGAGGGGCAAGGACCCCCACATAGCCACAGTCCTCTAGGAGGGGCAAGGACCCCCACATAGCCACAGTCCTCTAGGAGGGGCAAGGACCCCCACATAGCCACAGTCCTCTGGGATGTCACTGATGGGTGGGGTCTGCCCAGCTTTGTGTGTCTGTTTGTACCACGGAATGTGATGATGTATGATGATAAGAGCGCCCCTCACTTCACACAAGTATGATTTTTCTTTACATGTTAGTTACAAGTAGTCACAGAATATTTATCTCCAGTACGATCGATCCTCCCGATCAACATGGTCATGAAAAAAAAAGAAAAAGGTTGCTGTTGGGAGGAGACCTCCTAACTCCATTTTTGATGGAGGTAGCTGCTAAAGCAGCTAACTCCACCACCTATCCCCTCTAAGGCAGATAACTCCACCACCTCTCCCCCTCTCAAACCGTCTGCTAAAGCAACTAACTCCATAACCTCTCCCCTTTCATGCAAGTAATTGACAATATATAAAGTCACAACACCCACTTTGATGAGGCAGTATTGCTTTGTTTTCAAAATATAAGGTTTTCTTCATTTCCTGAACATTTTATATTTTTAATTTCCTGAAAAATAAACATTTCGGAGTTAGGTGGTTTCTTCCCGACAGCAGAGATATATTATTGACCTGTCAGTTCTGTAGTTATTGGCCGTTATAAGACGCCTTGCCAAAAACGCATAGTAAAAACAACTGAGGCGAGATGCAGCTGTTTCCCCCAAAACAACAATAAACAGGAAGTTGATGGTGGAAGAAATCACGTGATCTCCTGGATCTCTGTGTGACAGAGAATGAAATGGTGGCTCATATGTTGGTGAAGAGCGCCACCTAGCGTAAAATATAATTATAAATATGTGTTGTGACGTGTTTCACGTGTTTCACGTCTTTGGTGGTTTGTGAGCCTTGGAAGAAAAAACCGATGTGCGTGTTTCTGAACATCATTGGCGGTGAATGAGTTAAGGCTAAAAGGATAACACAACAATATTCCTGGGGACTTGTTTCCATGGGGTCGGAGTTCACGACGGGAAGGAACGAGACCGGGGCACGCACGCCGACGATCCCGCTTGGGAAAAAAACGGCGAACGGGAGGTCGACAGCTTGGTCAGTCTCTCAGCTAATGGGTCCCTGCTAGGTCTGTCTCTCAGCTAAGGGGTCCCTGCTTGGTCATTCTCTCAGCTAAGGGGTCTCTGCTTGGTCTGTCTCTCGGCTAAGGGGTCCCTGCTTGGTCTGTCTCTCAGCTAAGGGGTCCCTGCTTGGTCTGTCTCTCAGCTAAGGGGTCCCTGCTTGGTCTGTCTCTCAGCTAAGGGGTCCCTGCGTCCCTGCTTGGTCTGTCTCTCAGCTAAGGGGTCCCTGCTTGGTCTGTCTCTCAGCTAAGGGGTCCCTGCTTGGTCTGTCTCTCAGCTAAGGGGTCCCTGCGTCCCTGCTTGGTCTGTCTTTCAGCTAAGGGGTCCCTGCTTGGTCTGTCTTTCAGCTAAGGGGTCCCTGCTTGGTCTGTCTCTCAGCTGAGGGGTCCCTGCTTGGTCTGTCTCTCAGCTAAGGGATCCTTGGCCTGACAAACCTTGACGACGTAAGGAAGGCAAGGGATTGTCCAAAGCCACAAGATAAATGAAAAGACAACAACATCATGCTGATGTTTTGTGTTTTGTGTAGTGAGTCTTTCAATACATGTCTGCTATTAACCAAGGAGGATGTATGGTTAATGTGCTCTTATTCTGAAAGACATGCCTTGTGGAACACATGCATTTAGGCTGTCAGGCTCTTGTTCTGAAATACATGCCTTGTGGAACACATTCATTTAGGCTGTCAGGCTCTTATTCTGAAAGACATTCCTTGTGGAACACATGTATCTAGGGTGCCAGGCTCTTATTCTGAAAGATATGCCTTGTGGAACACATGCATTTAGGCTGTCAGGCTCTTATTATGAAAGGCATGCCTTGTGGAACACATGCATTTAGGCTGTCAGGCTCTTGTTCTGAAATACATGCCTTGTGGAACACATTCATTTAGGCTGTCAGGCTCTTATTCTGAAATACATGCCTTGTGGAACACATGTATCTAGGGTGCTTGGCTCTTATTCTGAAAGATATGCCTTGTGGAACACATGCATTTAGGCTGTCAGGCTCTTATTCTGAAAGGCATGCCTTGTGGAACTTATGCATTTAGGCTGTCAGGCTCTTATTCTGAAAGGCATGCCTTGTGGAACACATGCATTTAGGCTGTCAGGCTCATATACTGCATTACAATGAAATTTATATTTGTTTTATATTAGTGCATTATTTTTCTCATTATTGTATGTATGGAGTCACCTTATAAAATATAACATTTGGATAATATTAATACAGATTTTAATGGAGGGGACAACATAGTTTTCCTCTTTTTTAAGTTGTAGAGGACATGTTCCCTCCGTCCCCACCAAGATCAGCATCCATGTTGACAGGGGAGATTATCAGAGGAGCAGAGTTTGTACCACCAGCATTAGGCCAAGGACAGAAGTATGGATATAGTCTCTCAGTGAAGGTGCAGCCAGTGAAAGAGTAGAGATTTACTCTGGTCTCCACATCATAAAAGGAGACCAGACCCTCCTCATAATCCACAAACACTCCCACTTTCTGGAGCTCCTCTCTTACAAGGAGGAGGACAGCAGGGCCAGCAGCAGCCTTGTACTCATTTCCATTCCTCAAACATATAGTCCAGTAACCATTGTTGGGGCTCAGTGTGTGTACACCTTTCCTGTTGATGGACTCTCTGGCCACTCCTATTGTCCAGGCAGTCTTAC
The DNA here is from genome assembly GCF_951216825.1 of Electrona antarctica. Lineage (NCBI taxonomy): Eukaryota > Metazoa > Chordata > Actinopteri > Myctophiformes > Myctophidae > Electrona > Electrona antarctica. The sequence continues at coordinate 54,561,964 of NC_136807.1, forward strand.
CTCTGACCTGAACCTCATAGTAAAACCTTCCTGAGGAAAATCTTTGTTTTCCTAAAATCGCGACAGAGTAAGATAATCTCTCTGTGCTGTTTGGGAGATTCTTCCGTATGTTTCCACAATGCACTTGCTTTCCATCGTCAGACAGGATGAGGCAGGGATTTGCTGTATCAGGGTCCAGTGTTACAACCACATCATATTTCTGGACACACTTCAGCTCAACATCACCCAGCAGCTTCTTCATCTCCTGACTGAGTGTCTTCTCCAGCTGAGACACAGCTGTCCTCACAGTCCCCACATATGAAGACTGATGGACATTGACCTTTGTCCAGTCCTTGGTGGGCGGAGCGGTGTTGGTGGATGTGAAGTTCTGGAGGAGGTGGAGGTGGTCTTCAGAGTATGAGAGCTGATTCAGCTCAGAGATTCTCTTCTCTAACTGAGTGATTTCCTGTTGCAGATCTTTGATGAAGCCTTCAGCCTGTTTCTCTGTTGTTTTCTGCTTCTCTTCAATCACACCAATGAGCTCAGCCTGGCTTCTCTCAATACAGCTGATCAGAGCAGTGAAGACCTGCACACTGTCTGCTATCACAGTGTATGCATCTTTCCTGCTGAAATCTACTGAGCGTTTGACCTCCTGAATCTTCACTTGTCTCTCCTGGATCATCTGCTGGATTTCATCCTCTGTCTTTGCTTCATATTCTTCTTTCCAATCACGATACCTGAACGGACGAACCATTTCAGTAATAAAACTATTGATGGATACGTTTGGTCTCTTATAGGTTTCTGAACTAGTGGTTCTGGTGTCTTCAACCAGTGATGTCTGTCTTTATACAATCCAGGAATGTTGATGACGTGATTACAGCAGAATATTAAGTTGTAAGGGTTTATCTTTCTATGCGTGATCCAATGGTCTGCCTCTCTCTCTTCTCTTTGACTAATGCTCCTCACACTCTGTGTAATCAGCTGTTAAGTCCAGCTGACTGAAATATGACCCCATCAAACATGACGTCAGTCTTGCCCAAATATGGAGTTCCACACGGCTCCACATTGGCCTTCACAGGAATATTGGGTAACCATGACAACCCAAACAAACGTGGATGCTGCAAGATGCCTTTATAGGAAATCTAGACATCCTGCTATAAATCCAAGAATCTCTGGGAGTGTTGGTGTGTACCTACAAGTCTGTTTACCCTTTTCCATACCAAGGACCCCCACATAGCCACAGTCCTGTAGGCGGGGCAAGGACCCCCACATAGCCACAGTCCTCTAGGGGGGGCAAGGACCCCCAAATAGCCACAGTCCTATAGGAGGGGCAAGGACCCCCACATAGCCACAGTCCTCTAGGAGGGGCAAGGACCCCCACATAGCCACAGTCCTCTAGGAGGGCCAAGGACCCCCACATTGCCACAGCCCTCTAGGAGGGGCAAGGACCCCCACATAGCCACAGTCCTCTAGAGGGGGCAAGGACCCCCACATAGCCACAGTCCTCTAGGAGGGGCAAGGACCCCCACATAGCCACAGTCTTCTAGGAGGGACAAGGACCCCCACATAGCCACAGTCCTCTAGGAGGGGCAAGGACCCCCACATAGCCACAGTCATCTAGGAGGGGCAATGACCCCCACAAAGCCACAGTCTTCTGGGATGTCACTGATGGGTGGGGTCTGCCCAGCTTTGTGTGTCTGTTTGTACCACGGAATGTGATGATGTATGATGATAAGAGCGCCTCTCACTTCACACAAGTATGATTTTTCCTTACATGTTCAAGTAGTCACAGAATATTTGTCTCCAGTACGATCGATCCTCCCGATCAACACGGACATGACAAAAAATAAAAAGGTTGCTGTTGGGAGGAGACCTCCTAACTCCATTTTTGATGGAGGTAGCTGCTAAAGCAGCTAACTCCACCACCTACCCCCTCTAAGGCAGCTAACTCCACCACCTCTCCCCCTCTCAAACCGTCTGCTAAAGCAACTAACTCCATAACCTCTCCCCTTCCATGTAAGTAATTGACAATATATAGAGTCACACCCACCCACCCACACCCACTTTGATGTGGCAGTATTGCTTTGTTTTCAAAATATAAGGTTTTCTTCATTTCCTGAACATTTTATATTTTTCATTTCCTGAAAAATAAACATTTCGGAGTTAGGTGGTTTCTTCCCGACAGCAGAGATATATTATTGACCTGTCCGTTCTGTAGTTACTGGCCGTTGAAAATAAGACGTCTTGCCAAAAACGCATAGTAAAAACAACTGAGGCGAGATGCAGCTGTTTCCCCCAAAACAACAATAAACAGGAAGTTTATGGTGGAAGAAATCACGTGATCTCCTGGATCTCTGTGTGACAGAGAATGAAATGGTGGCTCATATGTTGGTGAAGAGCGCCACCTAGCGTAAACAATGAAAACATGTGTTGTGACGTGTTTCACGTCTTTGGTGGTTTGTGAGCCTTGGAAGAAAAAAAAACGATGTGCGTGTTTCTGAACATCATTGGCGGTGAATGAGTTAAGGCTAAAAGGATAACACAACAACATTCCTGGGGACCTGTTTCCATGGGGTCGGAGTTCACAACGGGAAGGAACGAGACCGGGGCACGCACGCAGAGGATCCCTGCTTGGGGAAAAAAAACGGCGAACGGGAGGTCGACGGCTTGGTCTGTCTCTCAGCTAAGGGGTCCCTGCTTGGTCTGTCTCTCAGCTAAGGGGTCCCTCCTTGGTCTGTCTCTAAGCTAAGGGGTCGCTGCTTGGTCTGTCTCTCAGCTAAGGGGTCCCTGCTTGGTCTGTCTCTCAGCTAAGGGGTCCCTGCTTGGTCTGTCTCTCAGCTAAGGGGTCCCTGCTTGGTCTGTCTCTCAGCTAAGGGGTCACTGCTTGGTCTGCCTCTCAGCTAAGGGGTCCCTGCTTGGTCTGTCTCTCAGCTAAGGGGTCCCTGCTTGGTCTGTCTCTCAGCTAAGGGGTCACTGCTTGGTCTGCCTCTCAGCTAAGGGATCACTGCTTGGTCTGTCTCTCAGCTAAGCGGTCCTTGGCCTGACAAACCTTGAAGACGTAAGGAATGTAAGGGAATGTCCAAAACCACCAGATAAATGAAAAGACATCGACATAAGCGAGAGACGGTCAAAAGCATTTCCGGGGGTCCCCAGCCAAAAAACCCTGATGTACTGATTCTTTCAATACATGTCTATACATGCTATTAATCAAGGAGGGCGTATGGTTAACGTGCCCTTATTCTGAAAGACATTCCTTGTGGAACACATGCATTTAGGCAGGCTCACATACTGCATTACGATGCTATTTTTTATATTATATTGTATTGTTTTTGAGTCCGCTTATAAAATATATGCATATTTATTAGTTCATATTTTACTGGAGGTGAAAACTCCATATTGTTCTTCTCTTTTAAGTTGTAAAGGACATGTTCCCTCTGTCCCCACCAAGATCAGCATCAATGTTGACAGGAGAAATTATCAGAGGAGCAGAGTTTCTACCACCAGCATTATGCCAAGTACAGAAGAATGGATATAGTCTCTCAGTGAAGGTGCAGCCAGTGTAAGAGTAGAGATTTACTCTGCTCTCCATATCATAAAAAGAGACCAGGCCCTCCTCATAATCCACAAACACTCCCACTTTCTGGAGCTCCTCTCTTACAGGGAGGAGGACAGCAGGGCCAGCACCACCCTTGTACTCATTTCCATTCCTCAACCATATAGTCCAGTAACCATTGTTGGGACTCGGTGTGTTTACACCTTTCCTGTTGATGGACTCTCTGACCACTCCTATTGTCCAGTCAGTCTTCCCTCCAACCTGAACCTCATAGTAAAACCTTCCTGAGGAAAATCTTTGTTTTCCTAAAACATTGACATAGTAAGATAATCTCTCTGTGTTGTTTGGGAGATTATTCCGTATGTTTCCACAATGCACTTGTTTTCCATCCTCAGACAGGATGAGCCAGGGGTTTGCTGTATTAGGGTCCAGAGTTACATCCACCTCATATTGCTGGATTCTCCTCATCTCAACATCACACAGCTGCTTCTCCATCTCTAGACTGAGTGTCTTCTCCAGCTGAGACACAGCTGTCCCACAGTTCCCACATATGAAGACTGATGGACATTGACCTCTGTCCAGTCCTTGGTGGGTGGAGCGGTGTTGATGGATGTGAAGTTCTGAAGGAGGTGGAGGTGGTCTTCAGTGTGTGAGAGCTGATTCAGCTCAGAGATTCTCTTCTCTAACTGAGTGACTTCCTGTTGTAGATCTTTGGTGAAGCCTTCAGCCTGATTCTCTGTTGTTTTCTGCTTCTCTTCAATCACACCAACGAGCTCAGCTTGGCTTCTCTCAATACAGCTGATCAGAGCAGTGAATACCTGCACACTGTCTGCTATCACTGTGTCTGCATCTTTCCTGCTGAGCTCTATTGAGCATTTGACCTCCTGAATCTTCACTTGTCTCTCCTGGATCATCTGCTGGATTTCATCCTCTGTCTTTGCTTCATATTCTTCGTTCCACTCACGATACCTGAACGGACGAACCATTTCAGTAATAAAACTATTGATTGATACGTTTGGTCTCTTATAGGTTTCTTAACTAGTGGTTCTGGGGTGTCTTCAACCAGGGATGTCTGTCTTTATACAATCCAGGAATGTTTATGACGTGATTACAGCAGAATATTAAGTTGTAAGGGTTTATCTTTCTATGTGTGATCTAATGGTCTGTCTCTCTCTCTTCTCTTTGACTAATGCTCCTCACACTCCGTGTAATCAGCTTTTAAGTCAAGCTGACTGACATATGACCTCATCAAACATGACATCAGTCTTGCATAAATATGGAGTTCCACGCCTCGCTTCTGTGGCCAACGCGGAAGTGCCTCTCGCCTGAAACGATACCTGAAGAAAATACCCGACTCGAGTTGCGACCCGATAGGCAGAGAACAGTAAATTATGTTCTGGCGAGAGCGTTTTCCCCGACTGCCACTCAAAGTGGCTACTGGCCAATCACAGCTCGTCCTCTAGATCTTCATACATGGAGTTGGCCTTTTCTGACATCACAATGTTGTTCTGACATCACAATGGTGTTCTGACATCACAATGATGTTCTGACATCACAATGATGTTCTGGCATCACAATGTTGTTCTGACATCACAATGTTGTTCTGACATCACAATGATGTTCTGACATAACAATGTTGTTCTGACATCACATTGTTGTTCTGACATCACAATGGTGTTCTGACATCACAATGTTCTGACATCACAATGATGTTCTGACATCACAATGCCGTTCTGACATCACAATGACGTTCTGACATCACAATGATGTTCTGACATCACAATGTTTTTCTGACATCACAATGACGTTCTGACATCACAATGTTGTTCTGACATCACAATGACATCACAACGTTGTTCTGACATCACAATGACATCACAATGATGTTCTGACATCACAATGATGTTCTGACATCACAATGCTGTTCTGACATCACAATGATGCGCGACATTGGCCTTTATTATACTGTTCTAGTACATGGTTCCCAAATTTGGGGTGGGGTCGCAAAATTATTTTGGGACATAATTATTATTATTATTATTTTTCCTCGGGTGGCTAGTGTATAATGGTGTGTGCAATATGAAATAAAATTGCATGTAATTGTATGCATACAACTGCATAAAATGACCTCCAGGGTTAGGTTGGGGTCGCGAGTCAATGGCAGCATTATTTTGGGGTCGCGGGCTGACAAGTTTGTGAACCTATGAACCCATGTTTTAGTATAGACCATGGGTCTTCAACATGTTCTAGTATATATAGACCATGGGTCTTCAACATGTTCTAGTATATATAGACCATGGGTCTTCAACATGTCCTAGTATATATATAGACCATGGGTCTTCATGTTCTATATATCTAGACCATGGGTCTTCAACATGTTCTAGTATATATAGAGCATGGGTCTTCAACATGTTCTAGTATATATAGACCATGAGTCTTCAACATGTTCTAGTATATATAGACCATGGGTCTTCAACATGTTCTAGTATATATAGACCATGGGTCTTCAATATGTTCTAGTATATATAGACCATGGGTCTTCATGTTATATATATATAGACCATGGGTCTTCAACATATTCTAAATATATAGACCATGGGTCTTCAACATGTTCTATAGACCATGGGTCTTCAACATGTTCTAAATATATAGACCATGGGTCTTCAACATGTTCTATATATATAGACCATGGGTCTTCATGTTCTAGTATATATAGACCATGGGTCTTCATGTTCTATATATATAGACCATGGGTCTTCAACATGTTCTAGTATATACAGACCATGGGTCTTCAACATGTTCTAGTATATATAGACCATGGGTCTTCATAGACCATGGGTCTTCATGTTCTATATATATAGACCATGGGTCTTCATGTTCTATATATAGACCATGGGTCTTCATGTTCTATATATATAGACCATGGGTCTTCAACATGTTCTAGTATATATAGACCATGGGTCTTCAACATGTTCTATATATAGACCTTGGGTCTCAACATGTTCTATATATAGACCATGAGTCTTCAACATGTTCTATAGACCATGTGTGACCATGGGTCTTCAACATGTTCTATAGACCATGGGTCTTCAACATGGGGTCTGACAGGATTGTAGTGTTTTGCTACAAAAAATCACACCCGTGTGAACTGAGTGGTGTAAGGTCTTATATAGACTGATCAGCTGTGGTCTGACGTAATGTCTGACGTAATGAAATCACACCCGTGTGAACTGGGTGACCATAGCAACCATGCTCATTTTTGAGTGGTGTAAACCACTCCTACGACTGGCTTTGTTAGTTTACGTGTCTGTCTGTCTGTCTGTCTGTTCGTACCAAAACATGAGCATGGTTGCTACGGTCACCCAGTTCACCCGGGTGTGACTTCATTACGTCAGACATTACGTCAGACCACAGCTGATCAGGCTATATAAGACCTTACACCACTCAGTTCACACAGGTGTGATTTTTTTTTGTTACGGACAGACACGTAAACTAACAAAGCCAGTTGTAGGAGTGGTTTACACCACTCAAAAATCACACTTGTGTGAAGTGAGGGGGCACTGTTATCATCATACCTCAGCCAATCAAATCATCACATTCCGTGCTCAAACACAATCACATGCTCAAACACACCTACAGACAAAGCTGTGCATGTGGAGGGGCTGGGGCCCCTCAGAAACAAAGAAAATAAAATCACACTTGTGTGAAGTGAGGGGCACTCTTATCATCATATATCATCATACATCACATTCCACGCTCATCCAATCAAATCATCACAAATGTCACTGAAACTTTTGAAATACTGCCCCTACACAGTCAACAGACATTGATCAGACAATCGTCTAAATATGGCCAACAGCTTTGAAAGTCCCTTATCAGTATACATGGAAGGTCTTCTCAAAGCATGCAATGTAATTCAATGTACTGTATCTAGTGGGGGGTCCCTGCTTGGTCTGTCTCTCAGCTAAGGGGTCCCTGCTTGGTCTGTCTCTCAGCTAAGGGGTCTCTGCTTGGTCTGTCTCTCTGCTAAGCGGTCCATGGCCTGACAATGACGAATGTAAGGGAATGTTCAAAGCCACCAGATAAATGAAAGACAACATCATCATGCTGATGTTTTGTCTCTTGTGATGTAGTGAGTCTTTCAATACATGTCTGCTATTAACCAAGGAGGACATATGGTTAATGTGCTCTTCTGAAAGACATGGAACACATGCATCTAGGCGGTCAGGCTCTTATTCTGAAAGACATGCCTTGTGGAACACATGCATTTAGGTTGTCAGGCTCACATACTGCATTACAATGCAATTTTAAATTGTTCACATTCTTTTTCTCATTATTGCATGTCACCTTATAAAATATTATAACATTTGGATAATGTATTAATTAGAGCTGGGACTCAATTTTTTTTTTTAATCTAATTAATTAGAGGCTTTGTAATTAATTAATCTTGATTACTCACATTTTAATCGCATATCAATATTCGACCTGGGAACAGTGAGAAACATTTTTTTCAAGTGGATTTTTGTACATCAGTGAATCTATGAATATTGACTACATAAGCTTAAGCAATAAAACATTGTATTCTTTTTTTAATCAAGGTGGTACGCTACTTAACCAATACCAACAGATAAGTGCAGGTAGTCTATATGAATATTAAAATGTGCTTTACATGGGGGGCATGAGAAAACAAATAAAAGCTACTTTATGGGGGGGGGGGGGGGGGGGGGGGGGGGCACTAAGATGATAGAATAAAATCAATCAAAGCAGTGGAATGAGCTATCTGGGGAGTTTTTGGGAGAAATCAATGCATTCCACAGGATTGGGGCAGCCATTCCAGAACAGTGGAAAACATGGCAATTGGAAAACATCACTGTTGATTTATCAATACCAACATTTTAGTTAATAACCATAACCCTTTTGTCTGGTCGAGTGCGGGTTGGACTTGGACGTGGGTTAAATTCATAGCTTGAATCGCACTAACATTGGCCCCATATGGAACGTCACTCCGCTATAATGTAGCTCTAAATATCGGAAGGAGAGGTTCCATGTGGGGCTGGACTTGTGTCGACATCCACGCTAGCTGCTTCAGTATGTTTAGCATCAGGAGAGCTTTGTGCTGTCATTAATGTGGTGAAATCACCGCAGCGCAACGTTCGAGCCTCCAGGTTGTTGAAGCAGATAGCATAGAGGCTAACGTTAGTGTAGCAGCCATAGAGCTATAAAGGAGGTAGCAGCCCCATATATCGAACCTTCCCCTCCGCTATTGCACACAGCCATGCTGTTATCGATAGCTTTTAAATCTAAATGTCCCATTTACGGGTCAAAGGCGATAAGCGGCTTCTTCATTCCTTTGAGAATGGTGGTGTGTTGTTGTCTGTCTGACTTACCGCACGCAATGCATTGGAGGCTGTTTGGTGCGCCGTTTATATCGGTCCGACTGCCTGCCCTGAAACTCGTACTGTGAGAAACGTTCCGGTGTGCAAACAGGAGTGCGATGTTGTAGTGTAGTTAATTAATCGCAATTAACGCGTTAAAGTCCCGGCCCTAGTATTAATACATATTTGAATGGAGGGGACAACATAGTTTGCTTCTTGTTTAAGTTGTAGAGGACATGTTCCCTCTGTCCCCACCAAGATCAGCATCCATGTTGACAGGAGAGATTATCAGAGGAGCAGCGTTTATACCACCAGCATTATGCCAAGGACAGAAGTATGGGTAGAGTCTCTCAGTGAAGGTGCAGCCAGTGAAAGAGTAGAGATTTACTCTGGTCTCCACATCATAAAAGGAGACCAGACCCTCCTCATAATCCACAAACACTCCCACTTTCTGGAGCTCCTCTCTAACAGGGAGCAGGACAGCAGGGCCAGCAAGAGCCTCGTACTTATTTCCATTCCTCAACCATATAGTCCAGTAACCATTGTTGGGACTCAGTGGGTTTACACCTTTCCTGTTGATGGACTCTCTGACCACTCCTATTGTCCAGGCAGTCTTCCCTCCAACCTGAACCTCATAGTAAAACCTTCCTGAGGAAAATCTTTGTTTTCCTAAGACCTCGACATAGTAAGATAATCTCTCTGAGGCCGGGATGTGCTGTATCAGGATCCAGAGTTACAACCACCTCATATTACTGGATTCTCCTCATCTCAACATCACACAGCTTCTTCATCTCCTGACTGAGTGTCTAAACATCTTCTATAAAGCCAAGGACCCCCACACAGCCACAGTCCTCTAGGGGGGCCAAAGACCCCCACATAGCAACAGTTGTCTGTGATGTCACTGATGGGGGGGGGGGCGGTGTCTGTAGCATTGATATTCAAAGACCATGAGGTATAGTCACACATTAAGTCATTAAGTCTCTCAGCTAAGGGGTCCCTGCTTGGTCTGTCTCTCAGCTAAGGGGTGTCTCTCAGCTAAGGGGTCCCTGCTTGGTCTGTCTCTCAGCTAAGGGGTCCCTGCTTGGTCTGTCTCTCAGCTAAGGGGTCCCTGCTTGGTCTGTCTCTCAGCTAAGGGGTCCTTGGCCTGACAAACTTTGAAGACGTAAGGAAGGTAAGGGAATGTCCAAAGCCACCAGATAAATAAAAAGACAACAACATCATGCTGATGTTTTGTCTTTTGTGATGTAGTGAGTCTTTCAATACATGTCTGCTATAGAGCGTCGCAGTCCCGCCCCCTACCATGGACCAGGAAATGAATCCCAATGTATTTTTCCCATAGACATTTAAAAAAGACAACACAAACAATATTTTGGACCAAACAAATAATTACAAAGAAGAAAAACAACAAAAAAAGAGTTGTAACCTTCCGTTTTTTTTCTTTCTAATTATTTTTTCGGCCCCAAAAATTGTGTTTGTTGTCATGATTTGTCACGACTCGAGTTGGCTTTGTCCGCGGCGTAAACGTCTTTAAATAAATACTTTCTGAAATGTCTATGAGGAAAATGAACGGAGAATCATTTCCTGGTCCATGGTAGAGGGCGGGACTGCGACGCTCTATAAACCAAGGAGGACAGGTTAATGCTCTTATTCTGAAAGACACGCCTTGTGGAACACATGCATTTAGGCTGCCAGGCTCTTATTCTGAAAGACATGCCTTGTGGAACACATGCATTTAGGTTGTCAGGCTCACATACTGCATTAAAATGCAATTTAAAATTGTTTGCATTATTTTTCTCGTTATTGCATGTATGGAGTCACCTTATAAAATATTATACAATTTGTTATTACATATTTTAATGGAGGGGACAACATAGTTTTATTCTTGTTTAAGTTGTATAGGACATGTTCCCTCTGTCCTCACCAAGATCAGCATCCATGTTGACAGGAGAGATTATCAGAGGAGCAGCGTTTCTACCACCATTATTCAGCTCAGGACTGAAGTATGGATATAGTCTCTCAGTGAAGGAGCAGCCAGTGAAAGAGTAGAGCTTTACTCTCCACATCATAAAAGGAGACCAGACCCTCCTCATAATCCACAAACACTCCCACTTTCTGGAGCTCCTCTCTTACAGGGAGGAGGACAGGAGGGCCAGCAGCAGCCCGGTACTTATTTCCATTCCTCAACCCTATAATCCAGTAACCATTGTTGGGGCTCAGTGTTTGTACACCTTTCCTGTTGATGGACTCTCTGACCACTCCAATTGTCCAGGCAGTCTTACCTCCAACCTGAACCTCATAGTAAAACCTTCCTGAGGAAAATCTTTGTTTTCCTAAAACATCGGCACGGTTGGAAAATCTCTCTGTGTTGTTTGGGAGATTCTTCCGTATGTTTCCACAATGCACTTGCTTTCCATCGTCAGACAGGATGAGGCAGGGATTTGCATCATATTTCTGGACACACTTCAGCTCAACATCACCCAGCAGCTTCTTCATCTCCTGACTGAGTGTCTTCTCCAGCTGAGACACAGCTGTCCTCACAGTCCCCACATATGAAGACTGATGGACATTGACCTTTGTCCAGTCCTTGGTGGGTGGAGCGGTGTTGGTGGATGTGAAGTTCTGGAGGAGGTGGAGGTGGTCTTCAGAGTATGAGAGCTGATTCAGCTCAGAGATTCTCTTCTCTAACTGAGTGATTTCCTGTTGCAGATCTTTGATGAAGCCTTCAGCCTGTTTCTCTGTTGTTTTCTGCTTCTCTTCAATCACACCAATGAGCTCAGCCTGGCTTCTCTCAATACAGCTGATCAGAGCAGTGAAGACCTGCACACTGTCTGCTATCACTGTGTCTGCATCTTTCCTGCTGAGCTCTACCGAGTGTTTGACCTCCTGAATCTTCACTTGTCTCTCCTGGATCATCTGATGGATTTCAGCCTTTGGGCCGATTCATACTCCTATTTTACCACTGTTTCGGCGCTGTAGTGCCGAAATGATTTCGGCTCGTCAGAAATTTTCAGTAGCACCGAAGAGCCGACTTTAGGACGGTACCCGCCCCCCCGAACCTCAAATGACGTCACATTGTAGGCTCTACAGCGCCGAACCGACTTTTATTCGGCTCTAAAATAGGAGTATGAATCGCGCCTTTGTCTTTGCTTCATATTCTTCTTTCCACTCACGATACCTGAACGGACGAACCATTTCAGTAATAAAACTATTGATGGATACGTTTGGTCTCTTATAGGAACTAGTGGTTCTGGGGTGTCTTCAACCAGTGATGTCTGTCTTTATACAATCCAGGAAAGTTTATGACGTAATTACAGAAGAATATTAAGTTGTAAGGGTTTATCCTTCTATGTGTGATCTAATGGTCTGTCTCTCTCTCTTCTCTTTGACTAATGCTCCTCACACTCTGTGTATCAGCTTTTAAGTCAAGCTAAATGAATGGATGCTGCAAGATGCCTTTATAGGAAATCTAGACATCCTGCTATAAATCCAAGAATCTCTGGGAGTGTTGGTGTGTACCTACATGTCTGTTTACCCTTTTCCATACCAAGGACCCCCACATAGCCACAGCCCCCTAGGAGGGGCAAGGACCCCCACATAGCCACAGTCCTCTAGGAGGGGCAAGGACCCCCACATAGCCACAGTCCTCTAGGAGGGGCAAGGACACCCACATAGCCACAGTCCTCTAGGAGGGGCAAGGACCCCCACATAGCCACAGTCCTCTAGGAGCGGCAAGGACCCCCACATAGCCACAGTCCTCTAGGGGGGGCAAGGACCCCCACATAGCCACAGCCCTCTAGGAGGGGGTAAAGACCCCCACATAGCCACAGTCCTCTAGGAGGGGCAAGGACCCCCACATAGCCACAGTCCTCTAGGGGGGGCAAGGACCCCCACATAGCCACAGTCCTCTTGGGGGGGCAAGGACCCCCACATAGCCACAGTCCTCTTGGGGGGGGCAAGGACCCCCACATAGCCACAGTCCTCTAGGGGGGGCAAGGACCCCCACATAGCCACAGTCCTCTAGGGGGGCAAGGACCCCCACAAAACCACAGTCCTCTAGGGGGGGCAAGGACCCCCACATAGCCACAGTCCTCTGGGATGTCACTGATGGGGGGGGTCTGCCCAGCTTTGTGTGTCTGTGTGTTCCACGGAATGTGATGATGTATGATGATAAGAGCGCCCCTCACTTCACACAAGTATGATTTTTCCTTACATGTTGAAGTAGTCACAGAATATTTATCTCCAGTACGATCGATCCTCCCGTTCAACACGGACATGAAAAAAAAAAGTTGCTGTTGGGAGGCAACCTCCTAACTCCATTTTTGATGGAGGTAGCTGCTAAAGCAGCTAACTCCACTACCTACCCCCTCTAAGGCAGCTAACTCCACCACCTCTCCCCCTCTCAAACCGTCTGCTAAAGCAACTAACTCCATAACCTCTCCCCTTCCATGTAAGTAATTGACAATATATAGAGTCACACCCACCCACCCACACCCACTTTGATGTGGCAGTATTGCTTTGCTTTCAAAATATAAGGTTTCCTTCATTTCCTGAATATTATATATTTTTCATTTCCTGAAAAATGAACATTTTGGAGTTAGGTGGTTTCTTCCCGACAGCAGAGATATATTATTGACCTGTCCGTTCTGTAGTTACTGGCCGTTGAAAATAAGACGTCTTGCCAAAAACGCATAGTAAAAACAACTGAGGCGAGATGCAGCTGTTTCCCCCAAAACAACAATAAACAGGAAGTTTATGGTGGAAGAAATCACGTGATCTCCTGGATCTCTGTGTGACAGAGAATGAAATGGTGGCTCATATGTTGGTGAAGAGCGCCACCTAGCGTAAACAATGAAAACATGTGTTGTGACGTGTTTCACGTCTTTGGTGGTTTGTGAGCCTTGGAAGAAAAAAAAACGATGTGCGTGTTTCTGAACATCATTGGCGAAAAGGATAACACAACAACATTCCTGGGGACCTGTTTCCATGGGGTCGGAGTTCACAACGGGAAGGAACGAGACCGGGGCACGCACGCAGACGATCCCTGCTTGGGAAATAAAAACGGCGAACGGGAGGTCGACGGCTTGGTCTGTCTCTCAGCTAAGGGGTCCCTGCTTGGTCTGTCTCTCAGCTAAGGGGTCCCTCCTTGGTCTGTCTCTAAGCTAAGGGGTCGCTGCTTGGTCTGTCTCTCAGCTAAGGGGTCCCTGCTTGGTCTGTCTCTCAGCTAAGGGGTCCCTCCTTGGTCTGTCTCTAAGCTAAGGGGTCGCTGCTTGGTCTGTCTCTCAGCTAAGGGGTCCCTGCTTGGTCTGTCTCTCAGCTAAGGGGTCCCTGCTTGGTCTGTCTCTCAGCTAAGGGGTCCCTGCTTGGTCTGTCTCTCAGCTAAGGGGTCCCTCCTTGGTCTGTCTCTAAGCTAAGGGGTCGCTGCTTGGTCTGTCTCTCAGCTAAGGGGTCCCTGCTTGGTCTGTCTCTCAGCTAAGGGGTCCCTCCTTGGTCTGTCTCTAAGCTAAGGGGTCGCTGCTTGGTCTGTCTCTCAGCTAAGGGGTCCCTGCTTGGTCTGTCTCTCAGCTAAGGGGTCCCTGCTTGGTCTGTCTCTCAGCTAAGGGGTCCCTGCTTGGTCTGTCTCTCAGCTAAGGGGTCCCTGCTTGGTCTGTCTCTCAGCTAAGGGGTCCCTGCTTGGTCTGTCTCTCAGCTAAGGGGTCACTGCTTTGTCTGTCTCTCAGCTAAGGGCTCCCTGCTTGGTCTGTCTCTCAGCTAAGGAGTCCCTGCTTGGTCTGTCTCTCAGCTAAGGGGTCACTGCTTGGTCTGTCTCTCAGCTAAGGGCTCCCTGCTTGGTCTGTCTCTCAGCTAAGAGGTCCTTGGCCTGACAAACCTTGAAGACGTAAGGAATGTAAGGGAATGTCCAAAGCCACCAGATAAATGAAAAGACATCGACATAAGCGAGACACGGTCAAAAGCATTTCCGGGGGTCCCCAGCCAAAAAACCCTGATGTACTGATTCTTTCAATACATGTCTATACATGCTATTAATCAAGGAGGGCGTATGGTTAACGTGCCCTTATTCTGAAAGACATTCCTTGTGGAACACATGCATTTAGGCAGGCTCACATACTGCATTACGATGCTATTTTTTTATATTATATTGTATTGTTTTTGAGTCAGCTTATAATATGCATATTTATTAATTCATATTTTACTGGAGGTGACAACTCCATATTGTTCTTCTCTTTTAAGTTGGAAAGGACATGTTCCCTCTGTCCCCACCAAGATCAGCATCAATGTTGACAGGAGAAATTATCAGAGGAGCAGAGTTTCTACCACAAGGACAGAAGAATGGATATAGTCTCTCAGTGAAGGTGCAGCCAGTGTAAGAGTAGAGATTTACTCTGCTCTCCATATCATAAAAAGAGACCAGGCCCTCCTCATAATCCACAAACACTCCCACTTTCTGGATCTCCTCTCTTACAGGGATAAGGACAGCAGGGCCAGCCTTGTACTCATTTCCATTCCTCAACGATATAGTCCAGTAACCATTGTTGGGTGTCAGTGTGTTTACACCTTTCCTGTTGATGGACTCTCTGGCCACTCCTATTGTCCAGTCAGTCTTCCCTCCAACCCGAACCTCATAGTAAAACCTTCCTGAGGAAAATCTTTGTTTTCCTAAGACATTGACATAGTTGGAAAATCTCTCTGTGTTGTTTGGGAGATTCTTCCGTATGTTTCCATGACTCACTTGTTTTCCATCCTCAGACAGGATGAGCCAGCGGCTTGCTGTATCAGGGTCCAGAGTTACATCCACCTCATATTTCTGGATTCTCCTCATCTCAACATCACACAGCTTCTTCATCTCCTGACTGAGTGTCTTCTCCAGCTGAGACACAGCTGTCCTCACTGTCCCCACATGTGAAGTCTGATGGACATTGACCTTTGTCCAGTCCTTGGTGGGTGGAGTGGTGTTTATGGATGTGAATTTCTGGAGGAGGTGGAGTTGGTCTTCAGAGTGTGATAGCTGATTCAGCTCAGAGATTCTCTTCTCTAACTGAGTGACCTCCTGTTGCAGATCTTTGGTGAAGCCTTCAGCCCGATTCTCTGTTGTTTTCTGCTTCTGTTCAATCACACCAACGAGCTCAGCCTGGCTTCTCTCAATACAGCTGATCAGAGCAGTGAAGACCTGCACACTGTCTGCTATCACTGTGTCTGCATCTTTCCTGCTGAGCTCTATTGAGAATTTGACCTCCTGAATCTTCACTTGTCTCTCCTGGATCATCTGCTGGATTTCATCCTCTGTCTTTGCTTCATATTCTTCTTTCCACTCACGATACCTGAACGGACGAACCATTTCAGTAATAAAACTATTGATGGATACGTCTCTTATAGGTTTCTGAACTAGTGGTTCTGGGGTGTCTTCAACCAGTGATGTCTGTCTTTATACAATCCAGGAATGTTTATGCCGTGATTACAGCAGAATTTAAGTTGTAAGGGTTTATCTTTCTATGCGTGATTCAATGGTCTGCCTCTCTCTCTTCTCTTTGACTAATGCTCCTCACACTCTGTGGAATCAGCTTTTAAGTCCAGCTGACTGAAATATGACCCCATCAAACATGACGTCAGTCTTGCCCAAATATGGAGTTCCACACGGCTCGACATTAGCCTTCACAGGAATATTGGGTAACCATGACAACCCAAACAAACGTGGATGCTGCTAGATGCCTTTATAGGAAATCTAGACATCCTGCTATAAATCCAAGAATCTCTGGGAGTGTTGGTGTGTACCTACATGTCTGTTTACCCTTTTCCATACCAAGGACCCCCACATAGCCACAGCCCTCTAGGAGGGGCAAGGACCCCCACATAGCCACAGTCCTCTAGGGGGGGCAAGGACCCCCAAATAGCCACAGTCCTCTAGGAGGGGCAAGGACCCCCACATAGCCACAGTCCTCTAGGAGGGGCAAGGACCCCCACATAGCCACAGTCCTCTAGGAGGGCCAAGGACCCCCACATAGCCACAGTCCTCTAGGAGGGGCAAGGACCCCCACATAGCCACAGTCCTCTAGAGGGGGCAAGGACCCCCACATAGCCACAGTCCTCTAGGAGGGGCAAGGACCCCCACATAGCCACAGTCCTCTAGGAGGGGCAAGGACCCCCACATAGCCACAGTCCTCTAGGAGGGCCAAGGAACCCCACACAGCCACAGTCCTCTAGGAGGGGCAAGGACCCCCACATAGCCACAGTCCTCTAGGAGGGGCAAGGACCCCCACATAGCCACAGTCCTCTAGGAGGGGCAAGGACCCCCACATAGCCACAGCCCTCTAGGAGGGGCAAGGACCCCCACATAGCCACAGTCCTCTAGGAGGGGCAAGGACCCCCACATAGCCACAGTCCTCTAGGAGGGGCAAGGACCCCCACATAGCCACAGTCCTCTAGGGGGGGCAAGGACCCCCACATAGCCACAGTCCTCTAGGAGGGGCAAGGACCCCCACATAGCCACAGCCCTCTAGGAGGGGCAAGGACCCCCACATAGCCACAGTCATCTAGGAGGGGCAAGGACCCCCACATAGCCACAGTCCTCTGGGATGTCACTGATGGGTGGGGTCTGCCCAGCTTTGTGTGTCTGTTTGTACCACGGAATGTGATGATGTATGATGATAAGAGCGCCCCTCACTTCACACAAGTATGCTTTTTCTTTACATGTTAGTTACAAGTAGTCACAGAATATTTATCTCCAGTACGATCGATCCTCCCGATCAACACGGACATGAAAAAAAAGAAAAAGGTTGCTGTTGGGAGGAGACCTCCTAACTCCATTTTTGATGGAGGTAGCTGCTAAAGCAGCTAACTCCACCACCTATCCCCTCTAAGGCAGCTAACTCCACCACCTCTCCCCCTCTCAAACCGTCTGCTAAAGCAACTAACTCCATAACCCCTCCCCCTTTCATGCAAGTAATTGACAATATATAAAGTCACAACACCCACTTTGATGAGGCAGTATTGCTTTGTTTTCAAAATATAAGGTTTTCTTCATTTCCTGAACATTTTATATTTTTCATTTCTTGAAAAATAAACATGTCGGAGTTAGGTGGTTTCTTCCCGACAGCAGAGATATATTATTGACCTGTCAGTTCTGTAGTTATTGGCCGTTGAAAATAAGACGTCTTGCCAAAAACGCATAGTAAAAACAACTGAGGCGAGATGCAGCTGTTTCCCCAAAAGAAAACAATAAACAGGAAGTTGATGGTGGAGAAAATCAGGTGATCACCTGGATGTCTGTGTGACAGAGAATGAAATGGTGGCTCATATGTTGGTGAAGAGCGCCACCTAGCGTAAACAATGAAAACATGTGTTGTGACTAGGGCTGGGACTTTAACGCGTTAATTGAGATTAATTAACTACAGAAAAATTAACGCGTTAAAAAAATTAACGCATTTAATCGCACCTTTTTTTTTTACGGCGGAACGTTTCTCACTGGGCGCATTTCTAGGCTCATTAGGCTGCTGCACTCCTTGCACGGCTTGCAGGCATGCAGGGGGAGGAGCAGCAGCAGCAGTCCACTCTACACTACAGCTCCGTCAGACAACAACTTACAACACCCAAACGTTTGCTCCGTGGATTTAGATTTAAAAGCTATCGGATGGACGCGTGGATAGCAGCATGGTTGTGTGCAATGTCGGAGGGAAAGGATCCATAAGCCATATGACCAATGTTATTAGCTTCCATGCTAGCTCTGGTCCATAGCCAGAGCTATGGATCAGAGCTAGCTTCCATGCTAGCTGCTTCAGCTTAGCATGTCTCGCAGAGTAGAGGCTTGCACCCTTGCAGAGGCTCGCGGAGATTTCACCACAGCACGAAGCTGTCAAGCTGTCCTCGATGCGAAACATACTGAAGCAGCAAGTGTGAAAGTCCGTGGTCAGACAATGGTCTGCCCCAACCCCATGTGAAATGCACTCCCCAGCTAGTTCATTCCACCGTTTTTTATTTTGTTCCTTTGTCTAAGTGTTTACCCCCTAATAAAGTTGTTTTTATTTTTGTTCTCATGCCCCACCATGTAAAGCACATTTATTTGAGTATTCATAGACACTTTATATACTAGGCACTTGCTGCACTTGTTTATCTGTTGGAGAAAAAAAAGTTGTATTGCTTAAAGGGGAATACCCCTCATTTTCAACATTTTTCTATGGAGTTGTGTGGAAAACTGGAAATAATAAAAAGTCACCCCATGTTGTGTTGCCTAGAACTGAAGGTCTGACAAAAAACAGTAACACTATGAAGTACAGCTTTGTGATGTCACTGAGATGTACTTGTTACTGTTACTGATTTTTTTCAGACCTCCAGTTCTAGGCAACACTCCATTTTTGATGGAGGTAGCTGCTAAAGCAGCTAACTCCACCACCTATCCCCTCTAAGGCAGCTAACTCCACCACCTCTCCCCCTCTCAAACCGTCTGCTAAAGCAACTAACTCCATAACCCCTCCCCCTTTCATGCAAGTAATTGACAATATATAAAGTCACAACACCCACTTTGATGAGGCAGTATTGCTTTGTTTTCAAAATATAAGGTTTTCTTCATTTCCTGAACATTTTAGCTGTCAAGCTGTCCTCGATGCGAAACATACTGAAGCAGCAAGTGTGAAAGTCCGTGGTCAGACAATGGTCTGCCCCAACCCCATGTGAAATGCACTCCCCAGCTAGTTCATTCCACCGTTTTTTATTTTGTTCCTTTGTCTAAGTGTTTACCCCCTAATAAAGTTGTTTTTATTTTTTTTCTCATGCCCCACCATGTAAAGCACATTTATTTGAGTATTCATAGACACTTTATATACTAGGCACTTGCTGCACTTGTTTATCTGTTGGAGAAAAAAAAGTTGTATTGCTTAAAGGGGAATACCCCTCATTTTCAACATTTTTCTATGGAGTTGTGTGGAAAACTGGAAATAATAAAAAGTCACCCCATGTTGTGTTGCCTAGAACTGAAGGTCTGACAAAAAACAGTAACACTATGAAGTACAGCTTTGTGATGTCACTGAGATGTACTTGTTACTGTTACTGATTTTTTTCAGACCTCCAGTTCTAGGCAACACAGAATGGGGTGACTTTTTTATTATTTCCACACAACAGCTCTAAAGGTATATTAATGCCAGTAAAATGTTGAAAATGAGTGGTATCCTGTAGTCACTATTCATTGATTCACTGGGATACCAAAAAACCTTTGAAAAAAAAGGTTTATCACTGTTCTCGGGTTGAATATTGATATGCGATTAAAATGCGATTAATCGAGATTAATTAATCACAAAGCTTCTAATTAATTAGATTAAAAATTTTAATCGAGTCCCAGCTCTAGTTGTGACGTGTTTCACGTCTTTGGTGGTTTGTGAGCCTTGGAAGAAAAAAAAACGATGTGTGTGTTTCTGAACATCATTGGCGGTGAATGAGTTAAGGCTAAAAGGATAACACAACAACATTCCTGGGGACTTGTTTCCATGGGGTCGGAGTTCACGACGGGAAGGAACGAGACCGGGGCACGCACGCCGACGATCCCGCTTGGGAAAAGAACGGCGAACGGGAGGTCGACTGCTTGGTCTGTCTCTCAGCTAAGGGGTCTCTGCTTGGTCTGTCTCTCAGCTAAGGGGTCTCTGCTAGGTCTGTCTCTCAGCTAAGGGCTCCCTGCTTGGTCTGTCTCTCAGCTAATGGGTCCCTGCTTGGTCTGTCTCTCAGCTAAGGGGTCTCTGCTAGGTCTGTCTCTCAGCTAAGGGCTCCCTGCTTGGTCTGTCTCTCAGCTAAGGGCTCCCTGCTTGGTCTGTCTCTCAGCTAAGGGGTCACTGCTTGGTCTGTCTCTCAGCTAAGCGGTCATTGGCCTGACAAACCTTGAAGACGTAAGGAATGTAAGGGAATGTCCAAAGCCACCAGATAAATGAAAAGACATCGACATAAGCGAGACACGGTCAAAAGCATTTCCGGGGGTCCCCAGCCAAAAACGTTGAGAACCCCTGATGTACTGATTCTTTCAATACATGTCTATACATGCTATTAATCAAGGAGGGCGTATGGTTAACATGCCCTTATTCTGAAAGACATTCCTTGTGGAACACATGCATTTAGGCAGGCTCACATACTGCATTACGATGCTATTTTTTATATTATATTGTATTGTTTTTGAGTCAGCTTATAAAATATATGCATATTTATTAATTCATATTTTACTGGAGGTGAAAACTCCATATTGTTCTTCTCTTTTAAGTTGTAGAGGACATGTTCCCTCCATCTCCACCAAGATCAGCATCCATGTTGACATGAGAGATTATCAGAGGAGCAGGGTTTCTACCACCAGCATTACGCCAAGGACAGAAGTATGGATATAGTCTCTCAGTGAAGGTGCAGCCAGTGAAAGAGTAGAGATTTACTCTGGTCTCCACATCATAAAAGGAGACCAGACCCTCCTCATAATCCACAAACACTCCCACTTTCTGGAGCTCCTCTCTTACAGGGAGGAGTACACGAGGGTCAGCAAGAGCCTTGTACTCATTTCCATTACTCAACCATATAGTCCAGTAACCATTGGTGGGACTCAGTATGTTTACACCTTTCTGTTGATGGACTCTCTGACCACTCCTATTGTCCAGGCAGTATTCCCTCCAACCTGAACCTCATAGTAAAACCTTCCTGAGGAAAATCTTTGTTTTCCTAAGACCTCGACATAGTAAGATAATCTCTCTGTGTTGTTTGGGAGATTCTTCCTTATGTTTCCACAATGCACTTGTTTTCCATCCTCAGACAGGATGAGGCTGGGATTTGCTGTATCTGGGTCCAGAGTTACATGCACCTCATATTTCTGGATTCTCCTCATCTCAACATCACACAGCTTCTTCATCTCCTGACTCAGGGTCTTCTCCAGCTGAGACACAGCTGTCCTCACTGTCCCCACATGTGAAGACTGATGGACATTGACCTTTGTCCAGTCCTTGGTGGGTGGAGTGGTGTTGATGGATGTGAAGTTCTGGAGGAGGTGGTCTTCAGTGTGTAAGAGCTGCTTCAGCTCAGAGATTCTCTTCTCTAACTGAGTGATTTCCTGTTGCAGATCTTTGATGAAGCCTTCAGCCTGTTTCTCTGTTGTTTTCTGCTTCTCTTCAATCACACCAATGAGCTCAGCCTGGCTTCTCTCAATACAACTGATCAGAGCAGTGAAGACCTGCACACTGTCTGCCATCACTGTGTCTGCATCTTTCTTGCTGAGCTCTACTGAGCGTTTGACCTCCTGAATCTTCACGTGTCTCTCCAGGATCATCTGCTGGATTTCATCCTCTGTCTTTGCTTCATATTCTTCGTTCCACTCACGATACTTGAACGGACGAACCATTTCAGTAATAAAACTATTGATGGATACGTTTGGTCTCTTATAGGTTTCTTAACTATTGGTTCTGGGGTGTCTTCAACCAGTGATGTCTGTCTTTATACAATCCAGGAATGTTTATGCCGTGATTACAGCAGAATATTAAGTTGTAAGGGTTTATCTTTCTATGCGTGATCCAATGGTCTGCCTCTCTCTCTTCTCTTTGACTAATGCTCCTCACACTCTGTGTAATCAGCTTTTAAGTCCAGCTGACTGAAATATGACCCCATCAAACATGACGTCAGTCTTGCCCAAATATGGAGTTCCACACGGCTCCACATTGGCCTTCACAGGAATATTGGGTAACCATGACAACCCAAACAAACGTGGATGCTGCAAGATGCCTTTATAGGAAATCTAGACATCCTGCTATAAATCCAAGAATCTCTGGGAGTGTTGGTTTGTACCTACATGTCTGTTTACCCTTTTCCATACCAAGGACCCCCACATAGCCACAGCCCTCTAGGAGGGCAAGGACCCCCACATAGCCACAGTCCTCTAGGAGGGGCAAGGACCCCCACATAGCCACAGTCCTATAGGAGGGGCAAGGACTCCCACATAGCCACAGTCCTCTAGGAGGGGCAAGGACCCCCACATAGCCACAGTCCTCTAGGGGGGGCAAGGACCCCCACATAACCACAGTCCTCTAGGAAGGGCAAGGACCCCCACATAGCCACAGTCCTCTAGGAGGGGCAAGGACCCCCACATAGCCACAGTCCTCTAGGAGAGGCAAGGACCCCCACATAGCCACAGTCCTCTAGGAGGGGCAAGTACCCCCACATAGCCACAGTCCTCTAGGAGGGGCAAGGACCCCCACATAGCCACAGTCCTCTAGGAGGGGCAAGGACCCCCACATAGCCACAGTCCTCTAGGAGGGGCAAGGACCCCCACATAGCCACAGTCCTCTAGAGGCGGCAAGGACCCCCACATAGCCACAGTCCTCTAGGGGGGGGGGGGGGGCAAGGACCCCCACATAGCCACAGCCCTCTAGGATGGGCAAGGACCCCCACATAGCCACAGTCCTCTGGAGGGGGCAAGGACCCCCACATAGCCACAGCCCTTTATGAAGGGCAAGGACCCCCACATAGCCACAGTCCTCTAGCGGGGGCAAGGACCCCCACATAGCCACAGTCCTCTAGGAGGGGCAAGGACCCCCACATAGCCACAGTCCTCTAGGAGGGGCAAGGACCCCCACATAGCCACAGCCCTCTAGGAGGGGCAAGGACCCCCACATAGCCACAGTCCTCTAGCGGGGGCAAGGACCCCCACATAGCCACAGTCCTCTAGGAGGGGCAAGGACCCCCACATAGCCACAGTCCTCTAGGAGGGGCAAGGACCCCCACATAGCCACAGCCCTCTAGGAGGGGCAAGGACCCCCACATAGCCACAGTCCTCTAGGGGGGCAAGGACCCCCACATAGCCACAGTCCTCTAGGAGGGTCAAGGACCCCCACATAGCCACAGTCCTCTAGGAGGGGCAAGGACCCCCACATAGCCACAGTCCTCTAGGAGGCGCAAGGACCCCCAGATAGCCACAGTCCTCTAGGGGGGGCAAGGACCCCCACATAGCCACAGTCCTCTAGGAGGGGCAAGGACCCCCACATAGCCACTGTCCTCTAGGGGGGCAAGGACCCCCACATAGCCACAGTCCTCTAGGGGGGGGCAAGGACCCCTACATAGCCACAGTCCTCTAGGAGGGGCAAGGACCCCCACATAGCCACAGTCCTCTAGGGGGGCAAGGACCCCCACATAGCCACAGTCCTCTAGGGGGGGGCAAGGACCCCCACATAGCCACAGTCCTCTAGGAGGGGCAAGGACCCCCACATAGCCACAGTCCTCTAGGGGGGGCAAGGACCCCCACATAGCCACAGTCCTCTAGGGGGGGCAAGGACCCCCACATAGCCACAGTCCTCTGGGATGTCACTGATGGGGGGGGTCTTCCCAGCTTTGTGTGTCAGTTTGTACCACGGAATGTGATGATGTATGATAAGAGCGCCCCTCACTTCACACAAGTATGATTTTTCCTTACATGTTCAAGTAGTCACAGAATATTTATCTCCAGTACGATCGATCCTCCCGATCAACACGGACATGAAAAAAAAAAAAAGGTTGCTGTTGGGAGGCAACCTCCTAACTCCATTTTTGATGGAGTTAGGAGGGTCTCTGCTTGGTCTGTCTCTCAGCTAAGGGGTCCCTGCTTGGTCTGTCTCTCAGCTAAGGGGTCTCTGCTAGGTCTGTCTCTCAGCTAAGGGCTCCCTGCTTGGTCTGTCTCTCAGCTAAGGGCTCCCTGTTTGGTCTGTCTCTCCGTTAAGGGGTCCCTGCTTGGTCTGTCTCTCAGCTAAGGAGTCCCTGCTTGGTCAGTCTCTCAGCTAAGCGGTCCCTGCTTGGTCTGTCTCTCAGTTAAGGGGTCCCTGCTTGGTCTGTCTCTCAGCTAAGGGGTCCCTGCTTGGTCTGTCTCTCAGCTAAGGGCTCCCTGCTTGGTCTGTCTCTCAGTTAAGGGGTCCCTGCTTGGTCTGTCTCTCAGCTAAGCGGTCCCTGCTTGGTCTGTCTCTCAGTTAAGGGGTCCCTGCTTGGTCTGTCTCTCAGCTAAGGAGTCCCTGCTTGGTCTGTCTCTCAGCTAAGGAGTCCCTGCTTGGTCTGTCTCTCAGCTAAGCGGTCCTTGGCCTGATGTTTTGTCTTTTGTGATGTACTGTGTCTTTCAATACATGTCTGGTATTAACCGAGGAGGACATATGGTTAATGTGCTCTTATTCTGAAAGACATGCCTCGTGGAACACATCAGGCTCTTATTCTGAAAGACATACCTTGTGGAACACATGCATTTAGGCTACCAGGCTCTTATTCTGAAAGACATGCCTTGTGGAACACATGCATTTAGGCTGTCAAAGCTCTTATTCTGAAAGACATGCCTTGTGGAACACATGCATTTAGGCTGTCAGAGCTCTTATTCTGAAAGACATGCCTTGTGGAACACGTGCATTTAGGCTGTCAGAGCTCTTATTCTGAAAGACATGCCTTGTGGAACACATGCATTTAGGCTGTCAGAGCTCTTATTCTGAAAGACATGCCTTGTGGAACACATGCATTTAGGCTGTCATGGGCTCTTATTCTGAAAGACATTAGGCTGCCAGGATCACATATTGCATTGCAATGCAATTCATTTTTATATTATCTTATTGTATTCTTTTTTTCTTCATTATTGCGCGTATGGACTCAGCTTATACAATAATACAGGCATCATTTAATAATACATATTGTACTGGAGGAGAGGACATAGTTTTATTCTGTTTTGAGCGGTGCTAGCCGCTCCAATGCACAACTTTGTGTGTATGTCTTTGTATGAGCATGGAATGAGCTCAGCTGATTGGCTGAGCACTGAATGCACCCATGTATGATGATACTCACTTCACATGAGTGTGATTTTTGAGGGCCGATAGCCCCTCCTATGTCCAGCTTTTGGTGTGTGTGCTAACACAAACTTTGTCCTACACAAACAGTAAATCCCATTGACAATGAATGGATTATTTTGAGTGTTCGTGTAAACACAAACTTTGAAGACAAAGGTGAGGACGCAAATTCTGATTGGCCGGAATTAGATGATGTATGATGTTACATGTACGATGATAAGAACACCCCTCACTATACACGGGTGTGATTTTTAAGTTGTAGAGGACATGTTCCCTCCGTCTCCACCAAAATCAGCATCCATGTTGACAGGAGAGATGATCAGAGGAGGAGAGTTTCTACCACCATTATTTAGCTCAGGACTGAAGTATGGATAGAGTCTCTCAGTGAAAGAGCAGCCAGTGAAAGAGTAGAGATTTACTCTGGTCTCCACATCATAAAAGGAGACCAGACCCTCCTCATAATCCACAAACACTCCCACTTTCTGGAGCTCCTCTCTTACAGGGAGGAGTACACGAGGGTCAGCAAGAGCCTTGTACTCATTTCCATTACTCAACCATATAGTCCAGAAACCATTGTTGGGACTCGTTGTGTTTACACCTTTCCTGTTGATGGACTCTCTGGCCACTCCTATTGTCCAGGCAGACTTCCCTCCAACCTGAACCTCATAGTAAAACCTTCCTGAGGAAAATCTTTGTTTTCCTAAGACCTCGAGATAGTAAGATAATCTCTCTGTGTTGTTTGGTAGATTCTTCGGTAAGTTTCCACAATGCACTTGTTTTCCATCCTCAGACAGGATGAGGCCGGGATGTGCTGTATCAGGATCCAGAGTTACATGCACCTCATATTTCTGGATTCTCCTCATCTCAACATCACACAGCTTCTTCATCTCCTGACTGAGTGTCTTCTCCAGCTGAGACACAGCTGTCCTCACTGTCCCCACATGTGAAGTCTGATGGACATTGACCTTTGTCCAGTCCTTGGTGGGTGGAGCGGTGTTGATGGATGTGAAGTTCTGGAGGAGGTGGAGGTGGTCTTCAGAGTGTGAGAGCTGATTCAGCTCAGAGATTCTCTTCTCTAACTGAGTGACCTCCTGTTGCAGATCTTTGGTGAAGCCTTCAGCCCGATTCTCTGTTGTTTTCTGCTTCTGTTCAATCACACCAACGAGCTCAGCCTGGCTTCTCTCAATACAGCTGATCAGAGCAGTGAAGACCTGCACACTGTCTGCTATCACTGTGTCTGCATCTTTCCTGCTGATCTCTATTGAGAATTTGACCTCCTGAATCTTCACTTGTCTCTCCTGGATCATCTGCTGGATTTCATCCTCTGTCTTTGCTTCATATTCTTCTTTCCACTCACGATACCTGAACGGACGAACCATTTCAGTAATAAAACTATTGATTGATACGTTTGGTCTCTTATAGGTTTCTTAACTAGTGGTTCTGGGGTGTCTTCAACCAGGGATGTCTGTCTTTATACAATCCAGGAATGTTTATGACGTGATTACAGCAGAATATTAAGTTGTAAGGGTTTATCTTTCTGTGTGATCTAATGGTCTGTCTCTCTTTCTTCTCTTCGACTAATGCTCCTCACACTCTGTGTAATCAGCTTTTAAGTCAAGCTGACTGACATATGACCTCATCAAACATGATGTCAGTCTTGCCCAAATATGGAGTTCCACGCCTCGCTTCTGTGGCCAACGCGGAAGTGCCTCTCGCCTGAAACGATACCTGAAGAAAATACCCGACTCGAGAAGACTCGAGTTGCGACCCGATAGGCAGAGAACAGTAAATTATGTTCTGGCGAGAGCGTTTTCCCCGACTGCCACTCAAAGTGGCTACTGGCCAATCACAGCTCGTCCTCTAGATCTCCATATATGGAGTTGGCCTGTTCTGACATCACAATGTTGTTCTGACATCACAATGGTGTTCTGACATCACATTGTTGTTCTGACATCACAATGATGTTCTGACATCACAATGTTGTTCTGACATCACATTGTTGTTCTGACATCACAATGATGTTCTGACATCACAATGCTGTTCTAACATCACAATGTTGTTCTGACATCACAATGTTGTTCTGACATCACAATGCTGTTTGACATCACATTGATGTTCTGACATCACAATGATGTTCTGACATCACAATGATGTTCTGACATCACAATGCTGTTCTGACATCACAATGCTGTTCTGACATCACAATGTTGTTGGGACATAATTATTTGTGTTTTTTTTTGTTTTCCTCAGGGGGCTATAAAGGTGTGTGCAATATGAAATAAAATTGCATGTAATTGTAATAATATCTGGGACTTATATAGCGCTTTTCATGACACTCAAAGATGCTTTACATGTGTTGGGGCCAGGGGGGGAACAACAATTGTATGCATAAAACTACATAAAATGACCTCCAGGGTTAGGTTGGGGTCACGAGTCAATGGCAGCATTATTTAACCCATGTTCTAGTGTATATAGACCATGGGTCTTCATGTCCTAGTATATATAGACCATGAGTCTTCAACATGTTCTATATATATAGACGATGGGTCTTCAACATGTTCTAGTATATATAGACCATGGGTCTTCAACATGTTCTAGTATATAGCGTCGCAGTCCCGCCCCCCTTCATGACGACGCCAGGCCCAGGAAATGATACCCAATGCATTTTTCCCATAGACATTTCAAAAAGTATTTATTTAAAGACGGTTACGCCACAGACAAAGCCAACTGGAGTCGTGACAACTCATGACAACAAACACAATATTTTGGACCAAACAAATAATTACAAAGAAGAAAAACAACAAAAGAAGTGTTGTAACCTGCCGTTTTTTTCTTCTTTCTAATTATTTGTTCGGCCTGAAAAATTGTGTTTGTTGTCATGATTTGTCACGACAAGAGTTGGCTTTGTCCGAGGCGTAAACGTCTTTAAATAAATACTTTTTGAAATGTCTATGAGGAAAATTAACTGAGAATCATTTCCTGGGCCCTGGTAGGGGGCGGGACTGCGACGCTCTATAGACCATGGGTCATCATGTTCTATATATATAGACCATGGGTCTTCATGTTCTAGTATATATAGACCATGGGTCTTCAACATGTTCTAGTATATATAGACCATGGGTCTTCATGTTCTAGTATATATATAGACCATGGGTCTTCAACATGTTCTAGTATAGACCATGGGTCTTCATGTTCTATATATATATACCATGGGTCTTCAACATGTTCTATATATATAGACCATGGGTCTTCAACATGTTCTATATATATAGACCATGGGTCTTCATGTTCTATATATATAGACCATGGGTCTTCATGTTCTATATATATAGACCATGGGTCTTCAACATGTTCTAAATATATAGACCATGGGTCTTCAACATGTTCTAGTATATATAGACCATGGGTCTTCAACATGTTCTAGTATATATAGACCATGGATCTTCATGTTCTATATAGACCATGGGTCTTCATGTTCTAGTATATATAGACCATGGGTCTTCATGTTCTATATATATAGACCATGGGTCTTCATGTTCTATATATATAGACCATGGGTCTTCAACATGTTCTAGTATATATAGACCATGGGTCTTCAACATGTTCTATATATAGACCATGGGTCTTCAACATGTTCTATATAGACCATGGGTCTTCAACATGTTCTATAGACCATAAGTCTTCAACATGTTCTATAGACCATGGGTCTTCAACATGTTCTATAGACCATGGGTCTTCAACATGTTCTATAGACCATGGGTCTTCAACATGGGGTCCGACAGGATTGTAGTGTTTTGCAGACACAGCGGAGCTAAATGACGACTGATGAGATCCGTTTGGGGAACCGTTAATAAAAAAACAATGGAACCGCAATGTCGGAACCGGGTCTGAAATGGACCCGGTTCCGAATCCCAACCCTATACATGTCTGCTATTAACCAAGGAGGACATGGTTAATGTGCTCTTCTGAAAGACATGGAACACATGCATCTAGGCTGTCAGGCTCTTATTCTGAAAGACATGCCTTGTGGAACACATGCATTTAGGTTGTCAGGCTCACATACTGCATTACAATGCAATTTAAAATTGTTCGCATTCTTTTTCTCATTATTGCATGTCACCTTATAAAATATTATAACATTTGGATAATGTATTAATTAGAGCTGGGACTCAATTAAAAATTTTAATCTAATTCATTATGAGGCTTTGTAATTAATCAATCTTGATTAATCACATTTTAATCGCATATCAATATTCGACCTGGGAACAGTGAGAAACATTTTTTTCAAGTGGATTTTTGTACATCAGTGAATCTATGAATATTGACTACATAAGCTTAAGCAATAAAACATTGTATTCTTTTTTTAATCAAGGTGGTACGCTACTTAACCAATACCAACAGATAAGTGCAGGTAGTCTATATGAATATTAAAATGTGCTTTACATGGGGGGCATGAGAAAACAAATAAAAGCTACATTAATGACAGCTTCGTGCTGTCATTAATGTGGTGAAATCACCGCAGCGCAACGTTCGAGCCTCCAGGTTGTTGAAGCAGATAGCATAGAAGCTAACGTTAGTGTAGCAGCCATAGAGCTATAAAGGAGGTAGCAGCCCCATATATCGAACCTTCCCCTCCGCTATTGCACACAGCCGTGCTGTTATCGATAGCTTTTAAATCTAAATGTCCCATTTACGGGGCAAAGGCGATAAGCGGCTTCTTCATTCCTTTGAGAATGGTGGTGTGTTGTTGTCTGTCTGACTCACCGCACGCAATGCATTGGAGGCTGTTTGGTGCACCGTTTATATCGGTCCGACTGCCTGCCCTGAAACTCGTCCTGTGAGAAACGTTCCGGTGTGCAAACAGGAGTGCGATTAAATCCGTTAATCTTTTTAACGCGTTCATTTTACTGTAGTTAATTAATCGTAATTAACGCGTTAAAGTCCCGGCCCTAGTATTAATACATATTTGAATGGAGGGGACAACATAGTTTGCTTCTTGTTTAAGTTGTAGAGGACATGTTCCCTCCGTCCCCACCAAGATCAGCATCCATGTTGACAGGAGAGATTATCAGAGGAGCAGCGTTTATACCACCAGCATTATGCCAAGGACAGAAGTATGGGTAGAGTCTCTCAGTGAAGGTGCAGCCAGTGAAAGAGTAGAGATTTACTCTGGTCTCCACATCATAAAAGGAGACCAGACCCTTCTCATAATCCACAAATACTCCCACTTTCTGGAGCTCCTCTCTAACAGGTAGCAGGACATCAGGGCCAGCAAGAGCCTCGTACTTTCTATTCCACAACCCTATAGTCCAGAAACCATTGTTGGGGCTCAGTGTGTGTACACCTTTCCTGTTGATGGACTCTCTGACCACTCCAATTATCCAGGCAGACTTCCCTCCAACCTGAACCTCATAGTAAAACCTTCCTGAGGAAAATCTTTGTTTTCCTAAGACCTCGACATAGTAAGATAATCTCTCTGTGTTGTTTGGCAGATTCTTCCATATGTTTCCACAATGCACTTGTTTTCCATCCTCAGACAGGATGAGCCAGGGGTTTGCTGTATTAGGGTCCAGTGTCACATTCACTGCATATCTCTTCATAAATCTCAGTTCAGCATCACCAATCTTCTTCATCTCTTGACTGATTGTCTTCCCCAGCTGAGACACAGCTGTCCTCAAAGTCCCCAAACATGAAGACTGATGGACATTGACCTTTGTCCAGTCCTTGGTGGGTGGAGCGGTGTTGATGGATGTGAAGTTCTGGAGGAGGTGGTCTTCAGAGTGTGAGAGCTGATTCAGCTCAGAGATTCTCTTCTCTAACTGAGTGACTTCCTGTTGCAGATCTTTGATGAAGCCTTCAGCCTGTTTCTCTGTTGTTTTCTGCTTCTCTTCGATCACACCAATGAGCTCAGCCTGGCTTCTCTCAACACAGCTGATAAGAGCAGTGAAGACCTGCACACTGTCTGCTATCACCGTGTCTGCATCTTTCCTGCTGAGCTCTACTGAGCGTTTTACATCCTGAAGCTTCACTTGTCTCTCCTGGATCATCTGCTGGATTTCATCCTCTGTCTTTGCTTCATATTCTTCTTTCCAATCACGATACCTGAACGGACGAACCATTTCAGTAATAAAACTATTGATGGATACGTTTGGTCTCTTATAGGTTTCTGAACTAGTGGTTCTGGGGTGTCTTCAACCAGTGATGTCTGTCTTTATACAATCCAGGAATGTTGATGACGTGATTACAGCAGAATATTAAGTTTCTATGCGTGATCTAATGGTCTGTCTCTCACTCTCCTCTTTGACTAATGCTCCTCACACTCTGTGTAATCAGCTTTTAAGTCAAGCCGACTGAAACCTGACCTCATCAAACATGACATCAGTCTTGCCCAAATTTGGAGTTCCACACGGCTCCACAATGGCCTTCACAGGAACGTTGGGTAACCATGACAACCTGCTATTAACAAACATGGATGCTGCAAGATGCCTTTATAGGAAATCTAGACCTTCTATAAATCCAGGAGTCTCTGAGAGGGGCAAGGACCCCACATAGCCACAGTCCTCTAGAGGGGGTAAGGACCCCCACATAGCCACAGTCCTCTAGGGGGGGCAAGGACCCCCACATAGCCACAGTCCTCTAGAGGGGGCAAGGACCCCCACATAGCCACAGTCCTCTAGGGGGGGCAAGGACCCCCACATAGCCACAGTCATCTAGAGGGGGCAAGGACCCCCACATAGCCACAGTCCTCTAGGAGGGCCAAGGACCCCCACATAGCCACAGTCCTCTGTGATGTCACTGATGGGGGGGGGGGGGGGGGGGTGTCTATAGCATTGATATTCAAACAGCATGAGGTACAGTCACACATTAACTCGTTCACTGCCAGAGTACATTTATAAATGATGCAGCGCTGTCAGTGATTTATCGTTTTTGAGAGGCGCTAGCCCCTCCTATGGCCAGCTTTGTGTGTCTGTGTACCAGAATGTGATGATTTGATTGGCTGAGCAAGGAATATGATGATGATGTACAGTATGATGATAAGAGCGCTGCTCACTTCACACAAATGTGGTTTTTGCTCACCTGTTCAAGTAGTCAAATGATTAGAGGTGCTCCGATCACGTTTTTGGGTGCCGATCCCGATCACCTTTTTTGAGTGGTGCAAACCACTCCAACAACCAGCTTTGTCTGTACCCGTGTATGTGTCCGTGTACCCGTGTACCTGTACATGGTTACTATGGTCACTGACATTACGTCAGACCACAGCTGATCAGGCTATATAAGACCTTGCACCACTCATTTCACACGGGTGTGATTTTTTTCATGATCGGCCGATACGATACCGTTACTTTAAATTTAGTTTATTACTTTATTTTTATTTACTTTTTCATATTTTTAATTTTCATATACCCAGTTGCTTGGGAACCGCATAAATTAACTGGCAACCAGTTTATTGAAGCAACGGCTGCCCTGCCACTGTTGTTATACAAAAACAACATGGATGACTGGATGTGTGTTTTTAGTGAGGTGAAACTGAAACAACATGGATGACTGGATGTGTGTTTTTAGTGAGGTGGAACTGAAACAACATGGATGACTGGATGTGTGTTTTTAGTGAGGTGAAACTGAAACAACATGGATGACTGGATGTGTGTTTTTAGTGAGGTGAAAGTGAAACAACATGGATGACTGGATGTGTGTTTTTAGTGAGGTGAAACTGAAACAACAAAAGCCAATGGAAAGATGCAAGTTTGTAAATGTCATCTGTGTGGACTGTGGAGCAGATTATGGGCGAACATGTATTCTTTCTGTATCTGTGAATTTGGCGATTCTCACCGGCCACCGATCGATCGGAAACAACTCTACACATAATATTTAATAGCGACCACAGCTCGCATCTACTATGAAAACGTGCAATTACCGTCAGTCAGTCAGTGTATCACTCAAACTCCCCATACATGGGAAAGCCCCCATATATGGTGCCCAGGTCTCGTGACATCACTATGACATCTGATGTCATAGTAAATGCGATCTGCTGTCGCAATTAAGCCCATATGGAGATCCCTGATGTCCATCCCTGATGAATATTGGCCAGCAACTCCACATCTGACCTCAAACCTCAAACCCTTAGATCTCCATATATGGATATATGTCAGAACCTGTTCTGACATTCCATATGTTGATCCTTCCCCATCCATCCTTCGTCGTCTCACTTTTGACTGATATCTGTCCATTCAAACTCTAGACGGACCTGCCCCAAAGTTATTAGTGCAGCCGCACCCGGCAGCCAGCAAAAACTCAGTTCTCAACAGGCCTGAAATGTAAGGCCCAGCCCTCATCAAACCCTGTACACTCAAGATAATGTCCCCACTACCACCCTTAGATCTCCATATATGGAGCTGACCTGTTCTGACATTCCATATGTTGATCTGACCTCATCAAATACTGTACACTCAAGACATGCTCCATAAATGTGACCAAATTTGACTGAGGGACTGCCATTGGATTTTTTTGAATTTTCGTTTTTTCATGTCATATAGCTTCAAATTGACATATTGGTTGTTCAGTTTGACCAACCAGTTTTGGAGATATGTTTTATAGAGTAATGTCTTGCAGAAAACACGGAGTTGGGAAAACAGGCTTGAAAGGTTCACTTCTGTGGTCTCTAACATTACACCTAGCTACATGTTTAAGCATTTATTTCATATTTACATTTCGTCGATTTGAGCTCTGACACTTATTTCAGACATGCTCTAGTATGTGAAGAGTCTGCCTGTGCTATTAACTCATAAAAAAAAGGAAAACAAAGTTTTTCTCCTCTGGTGAAAAGCTGGAATTTGCGCAATAGCAAGCTCTCAGTCAAATCTGGTCACAAATGGCCAGTACAGAAATCATTCCATGTTGCTCTGACCCCCCCATGCCAAAGCGCCATCGCTCGCCCAGCAGTCTGCCGTCAACGAGGCGGATGCGTGCACGCCACCTCGCCCTAAAGCTCCTCGCCCTTAGGCGTCTACTGGTACATATTTCTTTGAGCGGTGCTAGCCGCTGCAATGCACAAACATCTTTGTATGAGCACGGAATGTCTGTCCGTATAGCACGGAATGAGCTCAGCTGATTGGCTGAGCATGGAATGTGATGATATGATGCTAAGAGTGCCGCTCACTTCACACAATTGTATTTTTTTAAGTTGTAGAGGACATCCATGTTGACAGGAGAGATGATCAGAGGAGCAACGTTTGTACCACCATATTCAGGCTCAGGACTGAAATATGGATATAGTCTCTCAGTGAAGGAGCAGCCAGTGAAAGAGTAGAGATTTACTCTGGTCTCCACATCATAAAAGGAGACCAGACCCTCCTCATAATCCACAAACACTCCCAATTTCTGGAGCTCCTCTCTTACAGGGAGGAGGACAGCAGGGTCAGCAAGAGCATCGTACTCATTTCCATTACTCAACCCTATAGTCCAGTAACCATTGTTGGGATTCAGTGTGATTTGTCCCTTCCTGTTGATGGACTCTCTGACCACTCCTATTGTCCAGTCAGTCTTCCCTCCAACCTGAACCTCATAGTAAAACCTTCCTGAGGAAAATCTTTGTTTTCCTAAAACATTGACATAGTAAGATAATCTCTCTGTGTTGTTTGGGAGATTCTTCCATATGTTTCCACAATGCACTTGTTTTCCATCCTCAGACAGGATGAGCCATGGGTTTGCTGTATTAGGGTCCAGTGTCACATTCACTGCATATCTCTTCATGAATCTCAGTTCAGCATCACCAATCTTCTTCATCTCTTGACTGATTGTCTTCCCCAGCTGAGACACAGCTGTCCTCAAAGTCCCCAAACATGAAGACTGATGGACATTGACCTTTGTCCAGTCCTTGGTGGGTGGAGCGGTGTTGATGGATGTGAAGTTCTGGAGGAGGTGGTCTTCAGAGTGTGAGAGCTGATTCAGCTCAGAGATTCTCTTCTCTAACTGAGTGACTTCCTGTTGCAGATCTTTGATGAAGCCTTCAGCCTGTTTCTCTGTTGTTTTCTGCTTCTCTTCGATCACACCAATGAGCTCAGCCTGGCTTCTCTCAACACAGCTGATAAGAGCAGTGAAGACCTGCACACTGTCTGCCATCACCGTGTCTGCATCTTTCCTGCTGAGCTCTACTGAGCGTTTTACATCCTGAAGCTTCACTTGTCTCTCCTGGATCATCTGCTGGATTTCATCCTCTGTCTTTGCTTCATATTCTTCTTTCCAATCACGATACCTGAACGGACGAACCATTTCAGTAATAAAACTATTGATGGATACGTTTGGTCTCTTATAGGTTTCTTAACTAGTGGTTCTGGGGTGTCTTCAACCAGTGATGTCTGTCTTTATACAATCCAGGAATGTTGATGACGTGATTACAGCAGAATATTAAGTTTCTATGCGTGATCTAATGGTCTGTCTCTCACTCTCCTCTTTGACTAATGCTCCTCACACTCTGTGTAATCAGCTTTTAAGTCAAGCCGACTGAAACCTGACCTCATCAAACATGACATCAGTCTTGCCCAAATTTGGAGTTCCACACGGCTCCACAATGGCCTTCACAGGAACGTTGGGTAACCATGACAACCTGCTATTAACAAACATGGATGCTGCAAGATGCCTTTATAGGAAATCTAGACATCCTTCTATAAATCCAGGAGTCTCTGAGAGGGGCAATGACCCCACATAGCCACAGTCCTCTAGAGGGGGCAAGGACCCCCACATAGCCACAGCCCTCTAGGAGGGGCAAGGACCCCCACATAGCCACAGTCCTCTAGGAGGGGCAAGGACCCCCACATAGCCACAGTCCTCTAGGAGGGGCAAGGACCCCCACATAGCCACAGTCCTCTAGGGGGGGCAAGGACCCCCACATAGCCACAGTCCTCTAGGAGGGGCAAGGACCCCCACATAGCCACAGTCCTCTGGGATGTCACTGATGGGTGGGGTCTGCCCAGCTTTGTGTGTCTGTTTGTACCACGGAATGTGATGATGTATGATGATAAGAGCGCCCCTCACTTCACACAAGTATGATTTTTCTTTACATGTTAGTTACAAGTAGTCACAGAATATTTATCTCCAGTACGATCGATCCTCCCGATCAACACGGACATGAAAAAAAAGAAAAAGGTTGCTGTTGGGAGGAGACCTCCTAACTCCATTTTTGATGGAGGTAGCTGCTAAAGCAGCTAACTCCACCACCTATCCCCTCTAAGGCAGCTAACTCCACCACCTCTCCCCCTCTCAAACCGTCTGCTAAAGCAACTAACTCCATAACCCCTCCCCCTTTCATGCAAGTAATTGACAATATATAAAGTCACAACACCCACTTTGATGAGGCAGTATTGCTTTGTTTTCAAAATATAAGGTTTTCTTCATTTCCTGAACATTTTATATTTTTCATTTCTTGAAAAATAAACATGTCGGAGTTAGGTGGTTTCTTCCCGACAGCAGAGATATATTATTGACCTGTCAGTTCTGTAGTGACAGGTCGAGATGCAGCGAGATGCAGCTGTTTCCCCAAAAGAAAACAATAAACAGGAAGTTGATGGTGGAGAAAATCAGGTGATCACCTGGATGTCTGTGTGACAGAGAATGAAATGGTGGCTCATATGTTGGTGAAGAGCGCCACCTAGCGTAAACAATGAAAACATGTGTTGTGACTAGGGCCGGGACTTTAACGCGTTAATTGAGATTAATTAACTACAGAAAAATTAACGCGTTAAAAAAATTAACGCATTTAATCGCACCTTTTTTTTTTTACGGCGGAACGTTTCTCACTGGGCGCATTTCTAGGCTCATTAGGCTGCTGCACTCCTTGCACGGCTTGCAGGCATGCAGGGGGAGGAGCAGCAGCAGCAGTCCACTCTACACTACAGCTCCGTCAGACAACAACTTACAACACCCAAACGTTTGCTCCGTGGATTTAGATTTAAAAGCTATCGGATGGACGCGTGGATAGCAGCATGGTTGTGTGCAATGTCGGAGGGAAAGGATCCATAAGCCATATGACCAATGTTATTAGCTTCCATGCTAGCTCTGGTCCATAGCCAGAGCTATGGATCAGAGCTAGCTTCCATGCTAGCTGCTTCAGCTTAGCATGTCTCGCAGAGTAGAGGCTTGCACCCTTGCAGAGGCTCGCGGAGATTTCACCACAGCACGAAGCTGTCAAGCTGTCCTCGATGCGAAACATACTGAAGCAGCAAGTGTGAAAGTCCGTGGTCAGACAATGGTCTGCCCCAACCCCATGTGAAATGCACTCCCCAGCTAGTTCATTCCACCGTTTTTTATTTTGTTCCTTTGTCTAAGTGTTTACCCCCTAATAAAGTTGTTTTTATTTTTTTTCTCATGCCCCACCATGTAAAGCACATTTATTTGAGTATTCATAGACACTTTATATACTAGGCACTTGCTGCACTTGTTTATCTGTTGGAGAAAAAAAAGTTGTATTGCTTAAAGGGGAATACCCCTCATTTTCAACATTTTTCTATGGAGTTGTGTGGAAAACTGGAAATAATAAAAAGTCACCCCATGTTGTGTTGCCTAGAACTGAAGGTCTGACAAAAAACAGTAACACTATGAAGTACAGCTTTGTGATGTCACTGAGATGTACTTGTTACTGTTACTGATTTTTTTCAGACCTCCAGTTCTAGGCAACACTCCATTTTTGATGGAGGTAGCTGCTAAAGCAGCTAACTCCACCACCTATCCCCTCTAAGGCAGCTAACTCCACCACCTCTCCCCCTCTCAAACCGTCTGCTAAAGCAACTAACTCCATAACCCCTCCCCCTTTCATGCAAGTAATTGACAATATATAAAGTCACAACACCCACTTTGATGAGGCAGTATTGCTTTGTTTTCAAAATATAAGGTTTTCTTCATTTCCTGAACATTTTAGCTGTCAAGCTGTCCTCGATGCGAAACATACTGAAGCAGCAAGTGTGAAAGTCCGTGGTCAGACAATGGTCTGCCCCAACCCCATGTGAAATGCACTCCCCAGCTAGTTCATTCCACCGTTTTTTATTTTGTTCCTTTGTCTAAAGGGCAGTCCATACTGTCTCCGACCACCGAACTTTTCGTCGGAAAGATCAGACTTTTATTTTTTCTCTTTTCCGAAAAAAACCCTCCGAACCCCGATGACGTCCATACTTCCCTACTTCGATCTTGTTCGGAAAAAGGTAGACCGCGCCCCCTCTTGTCCCGCCCATAAATTTCCCCCGCGCGGGACACTGGGACAGCATTGCGGGAAAGAGAGTGGAGAAGAGACCAACAACAATGGCGGAGAAAGCAGCAGAAGCAGTAGCGAAAGTTTTGGAGGTAATGGAAGAGGAGGAGGAAGAGGAGGAAAGGTTGATGGAGGGAGAGGAGGAGGACGAGTTTGTCATGGAGGGTGCGATTTTGGAGGAGGCGAACAGAAGAACCAGTGGGCGACGGTGGTGTGTTCGTCCTCTCAACAGGACCAGGCAGGTGGATGGCCTGTATACCACCCTCATTCTACCGATGAGGAATATGGACGAGGAGAAGCATTTTGCGATCCTGAGAATGTCTGCCTATCGTTTTGACGATCTTCTGCGTCGAATCGAGCCACTCATTCAGCATGCACCGACACACAGTGCACCAATCTCGCCTGCTGAGCGACTAGCAATCACGCTGTGCATTTTAGCTTCTGGGGGCACGCAGCAATTCGTCTCTGCTGGTTTCAAGATGGGCAAGTCCACCGCGTGTTCGATCGTGACAGAGGTCTGCAAAGCCATCTGGCAAGCACTGAAAGACGAGTTTGTGGCCTTTCCATCACCGGCACAATTCAGTGACATTGCATTGGACTTTTGGAGACTTTGGAACTACCCAAACTGTCTTGGCGCGATTGACGGAAAGCACGTCAATCTGCAGGCTCCGCCAAATTCTGGTAGTGAATACTTTAACTATAAAGGACACCACTCTATTGTTTTGATGGCAGTTTGCGATGCCAGATACAGATTTACCTACGTGGACGTAGGATCATATGGCAGAGAATCTGATGGGGGGGTGTTTGCTGAATGCACCTTTGGTTCGGCACTGCAAAGTGGCAAACTGGATCTCCCAGCCCCCAAACCCCTACCTGGAACCACCGTCCCAGCAGTGCCACACGTCTTCATAGGAGATGCTGCATTTCCACTGGGTGCCAACCTCATGTCTCCCTATGGAGGTATGTTGCTGGGACTTTTATGTTTTCAGACTATTATCATCTATCCCTATTCTGTATTATAAATGATACAATTCAGCATGAATGCAGTTAAATGTTACCACTGTGTGTGAGAGCACAGGCCAGAGAGATTCATGTAATTGTAAGCAAGGTTATGAAGTGTATATATGAATATCCCTTCTGTTACTGTAATACTTTTCAACCTAGGGCCTTGATACTTCATATCAAGGCCCATTATTTATTGGGCATTTGAGCCACGGACCACCATTTGATGACATTTAGCCTCTCAGACCCAAAACTAAAGAATATGTACACTTTTTCATGCTGTATTGATGTTGGTACCATTAGGATAGACAACATGCAAATGATCAAAATAACAATTATTGTATATTGTAATTGTGTAGACTCATTGTAAATTAACTAATGCAGATGTTTAACATTAATGTAACTCTTGAGAGTGTAAAATGAAACCAAATGGACAGTTATAACGTGGCAAAATGTTATACATTTCATTATGCTTTAAGTAGCATGTGACGTGTCTAACTAGGGTGTTTACATGATTCTGAATTCTGGCTATGGGCTTAAAAAGGCCATAGCCGTCATCACAAAGGTGATGAGGTCAGCACATTTGGGCACATTAGGGCACATTAGGGCACATTTGGGCAAGTTCTATGGCTGAATTTAGCCTAAACGAGTGTTTTTCATGCAAAATGAATGCTTGGAACGAGTTTGGCCATAGCCACTTGCACAAATATGCCCAAATGTGCTGATTTCATCACATTTGTGATGACTGCTATGGCCATTTTTAGCCCAAGGAGTGTTTTTCGTACAAAACGAATGCTTGGAATGGATTCAGAATGATGAAAAACCCCTAGTTTGACACGTCACATGCTACTTAAAGCATAATGAAATGTATAACATTTTGCCTTATAATGGTTGTATGGTACCCCAACTTTCAGCAGCTGTCACAAAGTAGTGACTCATATCGGAACATTATGTGACAAACTGACAACTCTAAATAACACATTTGTTTTGTTTACACCTTATGTACAGCTCGCGGTCTTGAGGAGAAGCAGCAGATCTACAATTACCGCCACTCAAGAGCCCGTATGATGATCGAAGATTCCTTCGGCATCTTGACTGCTAGATGGCGGATCCTAGGGCGGGCAATTGAAGGTTCTCCAGAAAAGGCTGGGGACATTGTACACGCATGTGTCGCCCTACACAACTACCTCACCTGTACGGATGCATCAAATGGGCCAGCCTCAAGGTAGATCTTTGGGATGACACTATCAACCGGTTTTACTATTAATATTGATTTTAAAAGACACAAATATGTACATAAACAATAGAATAGGTGTAGTTAAATCAATCTTTATTCTATAAAATAGCAACCAACATGTTTCGACCGGTTAATGTCTTAACCCATTTTGGGCGTGAACCCCTTTTGGTGTTAGCATTATGTTATGCTTTAGCTATTGAAAAATAGCAGATCTACAAGCTCATAGCGCGCCACCGAGTGGCGCGCTATGAACTTGTAGGTCTGCTATTTTTGAAAAATCGAAGAACCACTGACATAGAAACAGCTTTTTCAGAAAACTGTCAGGATGTAGAAGACATTTTTAGAATCTGATCTCAGGTCAAAATGGGTTAATCAGGTCGTGGTTAATCGTCAGACACCCCAACAGCACCACTCACTTCAGATGAGTCTGATTTTTATATAATTGCGGCACTCATTTGCATAAAAATTACAGATGGGACACTTTGCCAATTTTTTTACATAGCTCATTCAAGTAGGAAATATTCCATAATGTGGAGTCGGTCATTCATTTATTCCAAATGTATAGCTGATACTGACTGACCGATTTCAGGTATAGTGCAGAATTTCGGCTACAGAAAGAGCAATTTTCAAGATAGAAAGGTCATCTTGGGCTAAAATTGAAGCTTAAGGATATGGGAAGTTTTCTATGTACAAGTGAGGCAGTGATATTCACCATAATGTGCTGGAAAATAACCATCTTTGTTGTTTGTTAAGCGGACAGTGTTTTTTTTGGTTTTGTTTCTGGGGTCATATTTAAGAATACAATGGTAACAAGCCCCAAAATCCTGCTTCATACCTACGTATATGTGTCAGGATACTACATGCCAAATTCCACACTTCCATTGTGTATTTATGTAATTAATATTTGCCTTTAAACTACTTCGCCAGAGACATACAGTATACCAAAAAAGGGGTTTTGGGGCCCCTGAAACCAAACGGTTTTGTGGGTGTTCCCTTCATTTTGAGATGGCCCAATGGTAACAGGAAATAATAGTGGGGAAAAAAAGTAACAGAAAACATGAGGGCTCTGCCTAGCTCCCGGACTACTAACCATGGTTATCAATTGCCTGTTCATTGGTAACGTTGACTCTCGTGAATGGACACCATTTAATGGTTCTGTATGTTTGCTTGTCCAGTTCTTGGACCTGATGAAGACCGTAACCGGTCGAAACATGTTGGCTGCAATTTTATAGAATAAAGTTTGATTTAACTTCAACTCCTCTCCTACATTGAGTGCTCAGAGCTCTTTTTTTTATAGTTTATGTTCCTGTTGATCCTAGAAGCACCATGACATTTTAATGCACCTTTTATTTTATCTCCTTTGAGCACCCGGTTGATCTGATTTTCTCTACAAATATGTATATTGGATACAGCATTATTTTTCATGAAAGTAGGCAACTGTAAAAGAAAAAACATGTTGGGAAAATATTATGAAGCCTCTAATTTAACAATTGCTATGTCCCTAGGTACATCCCACCAAACTTCACAGACTCCATCACTGCTTCAGGGGACCTGCAGCCAGGTGCATGGAGGCGTGAGGTGGAAGGGGACACAAACCTGCAGGATCGCGTGGAATTGTCCCGTCAAAGAGCCAGCCAAGACGCACGCTCAACAAGAGACGACTTGGCTGACTTCTTCCTGACACCGCAGGGACGTGTAGCATGGCAAGAAAGAGTTGTGCGGCGTGGGTTGCGACACCCGGTACCTAATACTTGAATGAAAATATTTTACTGCAAATAAATATTGTAATATTCCCAGATGTTTTTGGTTTACATTTTCCCGTTTTATAAATATTGTAGTGAATGAATTGCCTTGAATATCCAAAACCATTCTGTCGCTGGATGGGAGATAATTGGTTCTCAATGTGGTTTACAGCAGTGGTTCTCAACCTGTAAGACATTTTTAGTACCTCTGGTTAAACATAGGCCAAATTTCCAAATATTAGAGGCAATAAAAAGGAAGGCCTTTGCACACCTACAGGTGCGTAGGAGAGGGTAAGGTGCCTAATAAAGAAAAAGAATGCAGTGAAAAAACTTTAATGGGGAAACCGCAACGTTTCGGCCTATAGGGCCTTCATCAGGCTATTTAAGGCCATGAAGATTGGCAACAGTATAACAGTAATAACAGTATAACAGTAATAATACAACAGTATAACAGTAATATATTAGAAGTAAATTAAATTAAATTAGAAGCATCTTTACATAGAGACACTACAGTTCATTACTGACAGCCTTCTCTGTCTCATATACTAGGTTCTGTAATTTGTGTTTGAACTCAATCTGATGCTTTTGAGGCAGTGACCGCATGAAATCTGCCACAGGCTGGAGGTATCTTGCACATTCATCTCTCTGGTCTGAGAGCTGTTTGAGAGAAGTGTTGAGGATGTCATTCCGCTTCTCTCTAGCAGCCTCCACTGCTGCCACTCTCTCCTCTCTCCTCATCTCCATCTTATCCATCATAGCCTCAAGGTCAGGGCCCCCTGAGTTCTTCCCCTTCCTCTTCTTGGAAGGTGGGGGTTCAGAATCGGATGATGTGGGAACAGCAGCTGGAGATGGGGATGGAGCAGGAAGTGCAGAGGGACCAGGGAGAGACCAGGAAGTAGAGGTCTCAGGGAGAGAACAGTAAGTAGAAGGAACAGGGAGAGACCAGGAAGTAGAGGGACCAGGGAGGGAACGTGGAGCAGGAATAGGAGGAGGTGCTGGAGCTGGAGCGTCCAGTGCTGTAGGGCCAAACTCTTCCATGCTGATGGTGGACAAGTCGTGGTCAGTCAATGGGGCCTCCAATAACTGACTGAAGGTCAATGAAGCGACAGACTGCTGGGAACTGCTGGGAACAGGCGGCTGTGAAAAAGCAAAGGGAAAGTGTTAAGAACAAATTAAGTTCACGTTTGACATCCTAACATGTCAAATATCTTGTCTTTATGCATCCACAAGGTGGCAACAGTGTTCCAAACCGCAACAAGTAGGCTATATATGTAATTAATTGTATGTTGTCTATTTAATCATTAACATGTATTATTATTTATTATCATTAATTTAACTAAATTAACTGACTATCACTAGGCTATACAATC
Source organism: Electrona antarctica (assembly GCF_951216825.1). Classification (NCBI taxonomy): domain Eukaryota; kingdom Metazoa; phylum Chordata; class Actinopteri; order Myctophiformes; family Myctophidae; genus Electrona; species Electrona antarctica. The sequence continues at coordinate 54,606,240 of NC_136807.1, forward strand.
AAGAAGAAATACTAACTACAGCAATATGGTCAGTCTACTATATGATATTGATCCACTACAATGACATCCGTGAAAGCATTGTGATGTGAGCTATTAGATATGATATGCTACTTTAGACAAATTTTGAAAAATCAACTGCATATGCCGATTTTCAAATGGGGGTTGGCGGCCAAACTATACTGTACATATGCCTACTGTATCAATTTGGGGGTCCTTGACATGAACATGTTTCACAACCACTGAATGAAAGTGAGTCCAACCTTATATGAAATTTGAGGCTTGGGGATTAAATAAAACATGATATCAGTGGTGGAAATTGGAATGTTTAGTGGAGTATTTTCTACTCTACTTCATTCAACTCCATGTTGAGTTAGCGGGGGGCGACCTACTTTGCGTTGGGTGTATTATTTACGTCAACTTGAGAACAACAAAACTCCTTACCTGGGGCTCACAGATGGTCATGTTTGACGTGGTCTTTCTGTGTTTTATGTGACCGTCGAGCCACTGGAGCTGGATGAATAGCTTTGGGACAGTGTTGTAGCCTCCAGCATCTCCACTCTTTTTCGTTTTGACGCGTTTGCGCGCTTTGACAAATTTGTCACGAAGTGCATTCCATTTTTTTTTGCACTCCACTGGCTCAACGTTGAGTGTCTGCCCTATCTCTCTCCATGAATTCCTTGACATTTGTTGTTGTCTGTGGTCTTTAGACGCAGGGTTGTACAGGTGTCTATATTCTCTGACCTGCTCTGCTAACCTCTCTTCAAATGGCTCCATTGTTGCCGACTGTACAATGCCGACTGTTTCGTGTGGGGGCGCGGTGGATGGTAGGGGGGGGGGGGGGGGGGGGCATGGCGGGGGGGGGGGGGGGGGGGGGGGGGGGGGGGGGGGGGGGCGCGGTGGAGGGGAGGCGGGGGGGGGGGGGGGGACAACCGACCAATCACGTTCTCCGTTTCTCCGAAGTAGAGGTCGGCGAGTCACAACATATGGGAGTGCAGCTTTCAGAACAAAAATTCGGAGGAATGCGTTTCAGAAGTTGCGAGTGACGTCATGTTGTAGTTGTACCGGAGCTTTCCGACGAAAAGTTCGGTGGTCGGAGACAGTATGGACTGCCCTTAAGTGTTTACCCCCTAATAAAGTTGTTTTTATTTTTTTTCTCATGCCCCACCATGTAAAGCACATTTATTTGAGTATTCATAGACACTTTATATACTAGGCACTTGCTGCACTTGTTTATCTGTTGGAGAAAAAAAAGTTGTATTGCTTAAAGGGGAATACCCCTCATTTTCAACATTTTTCTATGGAGTTGTGTGGAAAACTGGAAATAATAAAAAGTCACCCCATGTTGTGTTGCCTAGAACTGAAGGTCTGACAAAAAACAGTAACACTATGAAGTACAGCTTTGTGATGTCACTGAGATGTACTTGTTACTGTTACTGATTTTTTTCAGACCTCCAGTTCTAGGCAACACAGAATGGGGTGACTTTTTTATTATTTCCACACAACAGCTCTAAAGGTATATTAATGCCAGTAAAATGTTGAAAATGAGTGGTATCCTGTAGTCACTATTCATTGATTCACTGGGATACCAAAAAACCTTTGAAAAAAAAGGTTTATCACTGTTCTCGGGTTGAATATTGATATGCGATTAAAATGCGATTAATCGAGATTAATTAATCACAAAGCTTCTAATTAATTAGATAAAAAATTTTAATCGAGTCCCAGCTCTAGTTGTGACGTGTTTCACGTCTTTGGTGGTTTGTGAGCCTTGGAAGAAAAAAAAACGATGTGTGTGTTTCTGAACATCATTGGCGGTGAATGAGTTAAGGCTAAAAGGATAACACAACAACATTCCTGGGGACTTGTTTCCATGGGGTCGGAGTTCACGACGGGAAGGAACGAGACCGGGGCACGCACGCCGACGATCCCGCTTGGGAAAAGAACGGCGAACGGGAGGTCGACTGCTTGGTCTGTCTCTCAGCTAAGGGGTCTCTGCTTGGTCTGTCTCTCAGCTAAGGGGTCTCTGCTAGGTCTGTCTCTCAGCTAAGGGCTCCCTGCTTGGTCTGTCTCTCAGCTAATGGGTCCCTGCTTGGTCTGTCTCTCAGCTAAGGGGTCTCTGCTAGGTCTGTCTCTCAGCTAAGGGCTCCCTGCTTGGTCTGTCTCTCAGCTAAGGGCTCCCTGCTTGGTCTGTCTCTCAGCTAAGGGGTCACTGCTTGGTCTGTCTCTCAGCTAAGCGGTCATTGGCCTGACAAACCTTGAAGACGTAAGGAATGTAAGGGAATGTCCAAAGCCACCAGATAAATGAAAAGACATCGACATAAGCGAGACACGGTCAAAAGCATTTCCGGGGGTCCCCAGCCAAAAACGTTGAGAACCCCTGATGTACTGATTCTTTCAATACATGTCTATACATGCTATTAATCAAGGAGGGCGTATGGTTAACATGCCCTTATTCTGAAAGACATTCCTTGTGGAACACATGCATTTAGGCAGGCTCACATACTGCATTACGATGCTATTTTTTATATTATATTGTATTGTTTTTGAGTCAGCTTATAAAATATATGCATATTTATTAATTCATATTTTACTGGAGGTGAAAACTCCATATTGTTCTTCTCTTTTAAGTTGTAGAGGACATGTTCCCTCCATCTCCACCAAGATCAGCATCCATGTTGACATGAGAGATTATCAGAGGAGCAGGGTTTCTACCACCAGCATTACGCCAAGGACAGAAGTATGGATATAGTCTCTCAGTGAAGGTGCAGCCAGTGAAAGAGTAGAGATTTACTCTGGTCTCCACATCATAAAAGGAGACCAGACCCTCCTCATAATCCACAAACACTCCCACTTTCTGGAGCTCCTCTCTTACAGGGAGGAGTACACGAGGGTCAGCAAGAGCCTTGTACTCATTTCCATTACTCAACCATATAGTCCAGAAACCATTGGTGGGACTCAGTATGTTTACACCTTTCTGTTGATGGACTCTCTGACCACTCCTATTGTCCAGGCAGTATTCCCTCCAACCTGAACCTCATAGTAAAACCTTCCTGAGGAAAATCTTTGTTTTCCTAAGACCTCGACATAGTAAGATAATCTCTCTGTGTTGTTTGGGAGATTCTTCCTTATGTTTCCACAATGCACTTGTTTTCCATCCTCAGACAGGATGAGGCTGGGATTTGCTGTATCTGGGTCCAGAGTTACATGCACCTCATATTTCTGGATTCTCCTCATCTCAACATCACACAGCTTCTTCATCTCCTGACTCAGGGTCTTCTCCAGCTGAAACACAGCTGTCCTCACTGTCCCCACATGTGAAGACTGATGGACATTGACCTTTGTCCAGTCCTTGGTGGGTGGAGTGGTGTTGATGGATGTGAAGTTCTGGAGGAGGTGGTCTTCAGTGTGTAAGAGCTGCTTCAGCTCAGAGATTCTCTTCTCTAACTGAGTGATTTCCTGTTGCAGATCTTTGATGAAGCCTTCAGCCTGTTTCTCTGTTGTTTTCTGCTTCTCTTCAATCACACCAATGAGCTCAGCCTGGCTTCTCTCAATACAACTGATCAGAGCAGTGAAGACCTGCACACTGTCTGCCATCACTGTGTCTGCATCTTTCTTGCTGAGCTCTACTGAGCGTTTGACCTCCTGAATCTTCACGTGTCTCTCCAGGATCATCTGCTGGATTTCATCCTCTGTCTTTGCTTCATATTCTTCGTTCCACTCACGATACTTGAACGGACGAACCATTTCAGTAATAAAACTATTGATGGATACGTTTGGTCTCTTATAGGTTTCTTAACTATTGGTTCTGGGGTGTCTTCAACCAGTGATGTCTGTCTTTATACAATCCAGGAATGTTTATGCCGTGATTACAGCAGAATATTAAGTTGTAAGGGTTTATCTTTCTATGCGTGATCCACTGGTCTGCCTCTCTCTCTTCTCTTTGACTAATGCTCCTCACACTCTGTGTAATCAGCTTTTAAGTCCAGCTGACTGAAATATGACCCCATCAAACATGACGTCAGTCTTGCCCAAATATGGAGTTCCACACGGCTCCACATTGGCCTTCACAGGAATATTGGGTAACCATGACAACCCAAACAAACGTGGATGCTGCAAGATGCCTTTATAGGAAATCTAGACATCCTGCTATAAATCCAAGAATCTCTGGGAGTGTTGGTTTGTACCTACATGTCTGTTTACCCTTTTCCATACCAAGGACCCCCACATAGCCACAGCCCTCTAGGAGGGCAAGGACCCCCACATAGCCACAGTCCTCTAGGAGGGGCAAGGACCCCCACATAGCCACAGTCCTATAGGAGGGGCAAGGACTCCCACATAGCCACAGTCCTCTAGGAGGGGCAAGGACCCCCACATAGCCACAGTCCTCTAGGGGGGGCAAGGACCCCCACATAACCACAGTCCTCTAGGAAGGGCAAGGACCCCCACATAGCCACAGTCCTCTAGGAGGGGCAAGGACCCCCACATAGCCACAGTCCTCTAGGAGAGGCAAGGACCCCCACATAGCCACAGTCCTCTAGGGGGGCAAGTACCCCCACATAGCCACAGTCCTCTAGGAGGGGCAAGGACCCCCACATAGCCACAGTCCTCTAGGAGGGGCAAGTACCCCCACATAGCCACAGTCCTCTAGGAGGGGCAAGGACCCCCACATAGCCACAGTCCTCTAGGAGGGGCAAGGACCCCCACATAGCCACAGTCCTCTAGGAGGGGCAAGGACCCCCACATAGCCACAGCCCTCTAGGAGGGGCAAGGACCCCCACATAGCCACAGTCCTCTAGGAGGGGCAAGGACCCCCACATAGCCACAGTCCTCTAGAGGCGGCAAGGACCCCCACATAGCCACAGTCCTCTAGGGGGGGGGGGGGGGGGCAAGGACCCCCACATAGCCACAGCCCTCTAGGATGGGCAAGGACCCCCACATAGCCACAGTCCTCTGGAGGGGGCAAGGACCCCCACATAGCCACAGCCCTTTATGAAGGGCAAGGACCCCCACATAGCCACAGTCCTCTAGCGGGGGCAAGGACCCCCACATAGCCACAGTCCTCTAGGAGGGGCAAGGACCCCCACATAGCCACAGTCCTCTAGGAGGGGCAAGGACCCCCACATAGCCACAGTCCTCTAGGAGGGGCAAGGACCCCCACATAGCCACAGCCCTCTAGGAGGGGCAAGGACCCCCACATAGCCACAGTCCTCTAGGGGGGCAAGGACCCCCACATAGCCACAGTCCTCTAGGAGGATCAAGGACCCCCACATAGCCACAGTCCTCTAGGAGGGACAAGGACCCCCACATAGCCACAGTCCTCTAGGAGGCGCAAGGACCCCCAGATAGCCACAGTCCTCTAGGGGGGGCAAGGACCCCCACATAGCCACAGTCCTCTAGGAGGGGCAAGGACCCCCACATAGCCACTGTCCTCTAGGGGGGCAAGGACCCCCACATAGCCACAGTCCTCTAGGGGGGGGCAAGGACCCCTACATAGCCACAGTCCTCTAGGAGGGGCAAGGACCCCCACATAGCCACAGTCCTCTAGGGGGGCAAGGACCCCCACATAGCCACAGTCCTCTAGGGGGGGGCAAGGACCCCCACATAGCCACAGTCCTCTAGGAGGGGCAAGGACCCCCACATAGCCACAGTCCTCTAGGGGGGGCAAGGACCCCCACATAGCCACAGTCCTCTAGGGGGGGCAAGGACCCCCACATAGCCACAGTCCTCTGGGATGTCACTGATGGGGGGGGTCTTCCCAGCTTTGTGTGTCAGTTTGTACCACGGAATGTGATGATGTATGATAAGAGCGCCCCTCACTTCACACAAGTATGATTTTTCCTTACATGTTCAAGTAGTCACAGAATATTTATCTCCAGTACGATCGATCCTCCCGATCAACACGGACATGAAAAAAAAGAAAAAGGTTGCTGTTGGGAGGCAACCTCCTAACTCCATTTTTGATGGAGTTAGGAGGGTCTCTGCTTGGTCTGTCTCTCAGCTAAGGGGTCCCTGCTTGGTCTGTCTCTCAGCTAAGGGGTCTCTGCTAGGTCTGTCTCTCAGCTAAGGGCTCCCTGCTTGGTCTGTCTCTCAGCTAAGGGCTCCCTGTTTGGTCTGTCTCTCCGTTAAGGGGTCCCTGCTTGGTCTGTCTCTCAGCTAAGGAGTCCCTGCTTGGTCTGTCTCTCAGCTAAGCGGTCCCTGCTTGGTCTGTCTCTCAGTTAAGGGGTCCCTGCTTGGTCTGTCTCTCAGCTAAGGGGTCCCTGCTTGGTCTGTCTCTCAGCTAAGGGCTCCCTGCTTGGTCTGTCTCTCAGTTAAGGGGTCCCTGCTTGGTCTGTCTCTCAGCTAAGCGGTCCCTGCTTGGTCTGTCTCTCAGTTAAGGGGTCCCTGCTTGGTCTGTCTCTCAGCTAAGGAGTCCCTGCTTGGTCTGTCTCTCAGCTAAGGAGTCCCTGCTTGGTCTGTCTCTCAGCTAAGCGGTCCTTGGCCTGATGTTTTGTCTTTTGTGATGTACTGTGTCTTTCAATACATGTCTGGTATTAACCGAGGAGGACATATGGTTAATGTGCTCTTATTCTGAAAGACATGCCTCGTGGAACACATCAGGCTCTTATTCTGAAAGACATACCTTGTGGAACACATGCATTTAGGCTACCAGGCTCTTATTCTGAAAGACATGCCTTGTGGAACACATGCATTTAGGCTGTCAAAGCTCTTATTCTGAAAGACATGCCTTGTGGAACACATGCATTTAGGCTGTCAGAGCTCTTATTCTGAAAGACATGCCTTGTGGAACACGTGCATTTAGGCTGTCAGAGCTCTTATTCTGAAAGACATGCCTTGTGGAACACATGCATTTAGGCTGTCAGAGCTCTTATTCTGAAAGACATGCCTTGTGGAACACATGCATTTAGGCTGTCATGGGCTCTTATTCTGAAAGACATTAGGCTGCCAGGATCACATATTGCATTGCAATGCAATTCATTTTTATATTATCTTATTGTATTCTTTTTTTCTTCATTATTGCGCGTATGGACTCAGCTTATACAATAATACAGGCATCATTTAATAATACATATTGTACTGGAGGAGAGGACATAGTTTTATTCTGTTTTGAGCGGTGCTAGCCGCTCCAATGCACAACTTTGTGTGTATGTCTTTGTATGAGCATGGAATGAGCTCAGCTGATTGGCTGAGCACTGAATGCACCCATGTATGATGATACTCACTTCACATGAGTGTGATTTTTGAGGGCCGATAGCCCCTCCTATGTCCAGCTTTTGGTGTGTGTGCTAACACAAACTTTGTCCTACACAAACAGTAAATCCCATTGACAATGAATGGATTATTTTGAGTGTTCGTGTAAACACAAACTTTGAAGACAAAGGTGAGGACGCAAATTCTGATTGGCCGGAATTAGATGATGTATGATGTTACATGTACGATGATAAGAACACCCCTCACTATACACGGGTGTGATTTTTAAGTTGTAGAGGCCATGTTCCCTCCGTCTCCACCAAAATCAGCATCCATGTTGACAGGAGAGATGATCAGAGGAGGAGAGTTTCTACCACCATTATTTAGCTCAGGACTGAAGTATGGATAGAGTCTCTCAGTGAAAGAGCAGCCAGTGAAAGAGTAGAGATTTACTCTGGTCTCCACATCATAAAAGGAGACCAGACCCTCCTCATAATCCACAAACACTCCCACTTTCTGGAGCTCCTCTCTTACAGGGAGGAGTACACGAGGGTCAGCAAGAGCCTTGTACTCATTTCCATTACTCAACCATATAGTCCAGAAACCATTGGTGGGACTCGTTGTGTTTACACCTTTCCTGTTGATGGACTCTCTGGCCACTCCTATTGTCCAGGCAGACTTCCCTCCAACCTGAACCTCATAGTAAAACCTTCCTGAGGAAAATCTTTGTTTTCCTAAGACCTCGAGATAGTAAGATAATCTCTCTGTGTTGTTTGGTAGATTCTTCGGTAAGTTTCCACAATGCACTTGTTTTCCATCCTCAGACAGGATGAGGCCGGGATGTGCTGTATCAGGATCCAGAGTTACATGCACCTCATATTTCTGGATTCTCCTCATCTCAACATCACACAGCTTCTTCATCTCCTGACTGAGTGTCTTCTCCAGCTGAGACACAGCTGTCCTCACTGTCCCCACATGTGAAGTCTGATGGACATTGACCTTTGTCCAGTCCTTGGTGGGTGGAGCGGTGTTGATGGATGTGAAGTTCTGGAGGAGGTGGAGGTGGTCTTCAGAGTGTGAGAGCTGATTCAGCTCAGAGATTCTCTTCTCTAACTGAGTGACCTCCTGTTGCAGATCTTTGGTGAAGCCTTCAGCCCGATTCTCTGTTGTTTTCTGCTTCTGTTCAATCACACCAACGAGCTCAGCCTGGCTTCTCTCAATACAGCTGATCAGAGCAGTGAAGACCTGCACACTGTCTGCTATCACTGTGTCTGCATCTTTCCTGCTGATCTCTATTGAGAATTTGACCTCCTGAATCTTCACTTGTCTCTCCTGGATCATCTGCTGGATTTCATCCTCTGTCTTTGCTTCATATTCTTCTTTCCACTCACGATACCTGAACGGACGAACCATTTCAGTAATAAAACTATTGATTGATACGTTTGGTCTCTTATAGGTTTCTTAACTAGTGGTTCTGGGGTGTCTTCAACCAGGGATGTCTGTCTTTATACAATCCAGGAATGTTTATGACGTGATTACAGCAGAATATTAAGTTGTAAGGGTTTATCTTTCTGTGTGATCTAATGGTCTGTCTCTCTTTCTTCTCTTCGACTAATGCTCCTCACACTCTGTGTAATCAGCTTTTAAGTCAAGCTGACTGACATATGACCTCATCAAACATGATGTCAGTCTTGCCCAAATATGGAGTTCCACGCCTCGCTTCTGTGGCCAACGCGGAAGTGCCTCTCGCCTGAAACGATACCTGAAGAAAATACCCGACTCGAGAAGACTCGAGTTGCGACCCGATAGGCAGAGAACAGTAAATTATGTTCTGGCGAGAGCGTTTTCCCCGACTGCCACTCAAAGTGGCTACTGGCCAATCACAGCTCGTCCTCTAGATCTCCATATATGGAGTTGGCCTGTTCTGACATCACAATGTTGTTCTGACATCACAATGGTGTTCTGACATCACATTGTTGTTCTGACATCACAATGATGTTCTGACATCACAATGTTGTTCTGACATCACATTGTTGTTCTGACATCACAATGATGTTCTGACATCACAATGCTGTTCTAACATCACAATGTTGTTCTGACATCACAATGTTGTTCTGACATCACAATGCTGTTTGACATCACATTGATGTTCTGACATCACAATGTTGTTCTGACATCACAATGCTGTTCTGACATCACAATGATGTTCTGACATCACAATGATGTTCTGACATCACAATGCTGTTCTGACATCACAATGCTGTTCTGACATCACAATGTTGTTGGTACATAATTATTTGTGTTTTTTTTGTTTTCCTCAGGGGGCTATAATGGTGTGTGCAATATGAAATAAAATTGCATGTAATTGTAATAATATCTGGGACTTATATAGCGCTTTTCATGACACTCAAAGATGCTTTACATGTGTTGGGGCCAGGGGGGGAACAACAATTGTATGCGTAAAACTACATAAAATGACCTCCAGGGTTAGGTTGGGGTCACGAGTCAATGGCAGCATTATTTAACCCATGTTCTAGTGTATATAGACCATGGGTCTTCATGTCCTAGTATATATAGACCATGAGTCTTCAACATGTTCTATATATATAGACGATGGGTCTTCAACATGTTCTAGTATATATAGACCATGGGTCTTCAACATGTTCTAGTATATAGCGTCGCAGTCCCGCCCCCCTTCATGACGACGCCAGGCCCAGGAAATGATACCCAATGCATTTTTCCCATAGACATTTCAAAAAGTATTTATTTAAAGACGGTTACGCCGCAGACAAAGCCAACTGGAGTCGTGACAACTCATGACAACAAACACAATATTTTGGACCAAACAAATAATTACAAAGAAGAAAAACAACAAAAGAAGTGTTGTAACCTGCCGTTTTTTTCTTCTTTCTAATTATTTGTTCGGCCTGAAAAATTGTGTTTGTTGTCATGATTTGTCACGACAAGAGTTGGCTTTGTCCGAGGCGTAAACGTCTTTAAATAAATACTTTTTGAAATGTCTATGAGGAAAATTAACTGAGAATCATTTCCTGGGCCCTGGTAGGGGGCGGGACTGCGACGCTCTATAGACCATGGGTCATCATGTTCTATATATATAGACCATGGGTCTTCATGTTCTAGTATATATAGACCATGGGTCTTCAACATGTTCTAGTATATATAGACCATGGGTCTTCATGTTCTAGTATATATAGACCATGGGTCTTCATGTTCTAGTATATATATAGACCATGGGTCTTCAACATGTTCTAGTATAGACCATGGGTCTTCATGTTCTATATATATATACCATGGGTCTTCAACATGTTCTATATATATAGACCATGGGTCTTCAACATGTTCTATATATATAGACCATGGGTCTTCATGTTCTATATATATAGACCATGGGTCTTCATGTTCTATATATATAGACCATGGGTCTTCAACATGTTCTAAATATATAGACCATGGGTCTTCAACATGTTCTAGTATATATAGACCATGGGTCTTCAACATGTTCTAGTATATATAGACCATGGGTCTTCATGTTCTAGTATATATAGACCATGGGTCTTCATGTTCTATATATATAGACCATGGGTCTTCATGTTCTATATATATAGACCATGGGTCTTCAACATGTTCTAGTATATATAGACCATGGGTCTTCAACATGTTCTATATATAGACCATGGGTCTTCAACATGTTCTATATAGACCATGGGTCTTCAACATGTTCTATAGACCATAAGTCTTCAACATGTTCTATACACCATGGGTCTTCAACATGTTCTATAGACCATGGGTCTTCAACATGTTCTATAGACCATGGGTCTTCAACATGGGGTCCGACAGGATTGTAGTGTTTTGCAGACACAGCGGAGCTAAATGACGACTGATGAGATCCGTTTGGGGAACCGTTAATAAAAAAACAATGGAACCGCAATGTCGGAACCGGGTCTGAAATGGACCCGGTTCCGAATCCCAACCCTATACATGTCTGCTATTAACCAAGGAGGACATGGTTAATGTGCTCTTCTGAAAGACATGGAACACATGCATCTAGGCTGTCAGGCTCTTATTCTGAAAGACATGCCTTGTGGAACACATGCATTTAGGTTGTCAGGCTCACATACTGCATTACAATGCAATTTAAAATTGTTCGCATTCTTTTTCTCATTATTGCATGTCACCTTATAAAATATTATAACATTTGGATAATGTATTAATTAGAGCTGGGACTCAATTAAAAATTTTAATCTAATTAATTATGAGGCTTTGTAATTAATCAATCTTGATTAATCACATTTTAATCGCATATCAATATTCGACCTGGGAACAGTGAGAAACATTTTTTTCAAGTGGATTTTTGTACATCAGTGAATCTATGAATATTGACTACATAAGCTTAAGCAATAAAACATTGTATTCTTTTTTTAATCAAGGTGGTACGCTACTTAACCAATACCAACAGATAAGTGCAGGTAGTCTATATGAATATTAAAATGTGCTTTACATGGGGGGCATGAGAAAACAAATAAAAGCTACTTTATGGGGGGGGGGGGGGGGGGGGGGGGGGGCGAACATGGCAATTGGAAAACATCACTGTTGATTTATCAATACCAACATTTTAGTTAATAGGCCATAACCGTTTTGTCTGGTCGAGTGTGGGTTGGACTTGGACGTGGGTTCAATTCATAGCTTGAGTCGCACTAACATTGGCCCCATATGGAACGTCACTCCGCTATAATGTAGCTCTAAATATCGGAAGGAGAGGTTCCATGTGGGGCTGGACTTGTGTCGACATCCACGCTTGCTGCTTCAGTATGTTTTGCATCAGGACAGCTTCATGCTGTCATTAATGTGGTGAAATCACCGCAGCACAACGTTCGAGCATCCAGGTTGTTGAAGCAGATAGCATAGAAGCTAACGTTAGTGTAGCAGCCATAGAGCTATAAAGGAGGTAGCAGCCCCATATATCGAACCTTCCCCTCCGCTATTGCGCACAGCCGCGCTGTTATCGATAGCTTTTAAATCTAAATGTCCCATTTACGGGGCAAAGGCGATAAGCGGCTTCTTCATTCCTTTGAGAATGGTGGTGTGTTGTTGTCTGTCTGACTTACCGCACGCAATGCATTGGAGGCTGTTTGGTGCGCCGTTTATATCGGTCCGACTGCCTGCCCTGAAACTCGTCCTGTGAGAAACGTTCCGGTGTGCAAACAGGAGTGCGATTAAATGCGTTAATTCTTTTAACGCGTTAATTTTTCTGTAGTTAATTAATCGTAATTAACGCGTTAAAGTCCCGGCCCTAGTATTAATACATATTTTAATTAGATTAGATTAGATTAGATGTCTTTATTATCCACAAGGGAAAATTGTTTTGCTCAGGTCAATGCATACATTCAGGACAATACATACAGGACAATACAATAAAACACCCAGCAAAGTACAGTACTAGTAACATTTTTAAAGCTATTTAAAAGAAGGCAAAGTCTCTCTCCACACCATGAAACACTCATAATGTGTGTGCACGCGCGCACGCATGTCCATTATCAGCGCTCAGTCCAGTTCATCTGCCTTTGTGTGTGTGTGTGTGTGTGTGCATGCGTGCGCCGGGGGCACTGGCAAGCAGGTCCAGTTGAGGTGAATCAGGTATTGGGGGTTTGTGTTTGTTAAGGAGCCTAATGGCAGAGGGGATGAAACTGGCACTGCCCTTTGCCTTCTTGAACCTCGATGCAGTGTATCTCCTGCCCGAGGGCAGGACCTTGAAGCAGGTGCTGAGGTTGTGAGTTTGGTCTCTCGCGATCTTTCCTGCTTTCTTCACTGTCCTCTGGTCGTAGAGATGCTGAAGGGCAGAGCACTGCATCCCACAGAGTTTAGACCCCACGTGGGTTACCCTCCGCAGCTTAGCCTTGTTGGACTCTGAGAGCCCTCCATACCAAGCCAGGAAAGAAAAGGTAAGGAGGCTCTCTATATGGCAGATGTAGAAGATGCGGAGGATGGGGGGGGGCAACATCCATGTATCTCAGCCTCCGTAGGAGGTAGGTCCGCTGCTGGCACTTTGCGAAGATGGCCTGTGTGTTGTCATTAAAGGTCAACCCACTGTCAATAGTGGTCCCGAGATACTTGTAGCTGCCGACCCTCTCCAGCACCTCCCCACCGAGTGTCAGCTGCGGAATAGGGTCGAGGTCGTCCCTCCTCCGGGGGGTTATGAGGAGCTCCTTGGTCTTCTTCACATTCAGCTGAAGGTAGTGCTCCTCGCTCACACCACTGGTGAAGCTTCTTTGCTTCCTCCTCAAAGTGAGCAGGGCTGTTTGAGGTGTCGACCAGAGCAGTATCGTCTGCGAACTTCACGGCCATGCTCGCACTGTCCGATCCCCTCAGGTTGTTGGTATAGAGCGAGAACAGGACTGGGGAAATCACTGTCCCCTGGGGGGCACCGGTAGATGTAATCAAGACTGAAGAGGAGGAGGTGTTGATCCTAACAAACTGCTCCCTCTTGAGGAGGAAGTCCATTATCCAGAGGATCATGTGTGGATCCACCTGGAGCTCTTTCAGCGCAGAGGATGTGGGGCTGCATACAGTTAAAAGCAGAGGAAAAGTCTACAAACAGGATCCTGGCGTATGCCTGTGATGTCTCCAATTGACTGTAGGTGGTGTTTAATACAGTTATCACTGCATCCTCCACTGATCGGTTTGGCCTATAGGCAAACTGCAATGGGTCAAGAGTGGAGCTGACTTGTGTGAGGATGCGTGGTAGCACTAGTCTCTCCAAACACTTAACCAGGACTGATGTGAGGGCCACAGGTCTATAGTCGTTCAGCTCCACAGGACGGTTAGTCTTGGGAATGGGTCTTATTTCTGAACGTTTCCATAGTGTGGGGATGGTATTTTCCTGGAGAGAGCGGTTGAAGAGTTGACAGAGAACACTGGACAGCTCCTCCATACATTCTTTCACCACCCTCCCTTTAATGAGGTCAGGCCCTGGGGACTTGGATGGATTAATGCTCCTCAGGACCTTCCTCACCTCCTGCTCTGTGATGGCGACTGGCTGACTCCGGCTCCTGCAGAAGTTTGTTCCTCAGCCTCTCTGATGCTGCGCTGAAGTCGTGTGTGTCAAACCGACAGTAAAAGGAGTTCAGGTCGGTGACGAATGCTGCCTCCTCTCCTTCCCTCCTTTCCGTGGTGGTCTTAGCTGTGGCTTTCCCTGTGAGGACATTAAGTCCTTGCCAGGCCTGCCTCAGGTTGCCAGTGTGGAACATGGCCTCCACTCGTTCCTTATGGCGCCTTTTTGCCTGGGCCACCTCCTTTTTTTATTGCTGCTTGTGCTGCTCTCCCCTCAACTCTGTTCCCAGCAGCAAAGGCTCTGTTCTTAGCCTCCACTGCCTTCTTCAGTTCAGCTGTGAACCACGGTTTATTGTTGGGGAAGTACTTAACAGTCTTTGTTGGGATTAGCATACTCTCACAGAATTGAATATATGAGGTTATTGCTGTGACAGACTGTTCAAGGGAGTGGTCCTGAGTGAAAACCTGCCAGTCTGTGCAGGCAAAGCAACCCTGCAGGCTCTGTACAGCATCACTGGACCACACCTGCACTGTTTTCTGTTTCACCTTCTCCTGCTTCAGCTTTTGTTTGTATGTGGGCAGCAGCTGAACAGCAAAGTGATCTGAGGTGCCTACTGATGGTTTCTGTATGGATTTATAGGCCCCTGTGACATTACTATAACACAAGTCCAGCTTCCTCTCTTTCCTTGTGTTACATGTAACATGCTGCTCATATGTCGGCAGCACATTATCCAGTCTACAAGAGTTAAAATCCCCCAAGATAATCTTTGGCGCACCAGGGGAGGCCGTTTCTAGCTTCTCAATGCATTGGTAGACTGTTTGAGCAGCCCTGGTTGCATTAGCATATGGTGGAATATAAACGCCTGTTACAATCACTTGTCCATATTCTCTGGGTAGATAAAATGGGCGTAGGGAGATTGACAACAGTTCAAGCTCATCCGTGCATATTTTGTCTTTAACATGCACAGAAGAGCACCAGCGTTCATTTATATAGAAACATACTCCCCCTCCTGATTCCTTCACTGTGCTGTTCAGGTCTCTGTCCGCCCGTATTGGGCCCATAAACCCGTGTAGCTGTAGAACGTCATTGTTTGACTCCTCAGTTAACCAGCTCTCTGTAAAACAAAGAATACAGGCATCCCTGTATTCTTTGAAGTATCGGATGTTAATGTTTAGAGCATCCATCTTGCTGCATAACGACCTGACATTGGCGAGGATGATCGTCGGGAGTGGTAGCCTTGTTTTGCGTCTCTGGAGTTTCCTCCGTATTCCACCCCGCTAGCCTCTCCTCCTCCCCCGCTCGCGGAGCGCGTCCCTCCGTCTACCGCCGCGGTGGCCACCGCGACGGGGCGCGGCAGCGGAGCCGCTGGGCGCGACCCTCCGTCCGCCGCTGCGGAGCGGCTCTCTCCACCCGCGAGACATTTCCTCTCGCCGGTGAAGTTGGTGTTCAAGCCATCCATGCTTTCTGGAGGGGACAACATAGTTTGCTTCTTGTTTAAGTTGTAGAGGACATGTTCCCTCCGTCCCCACCAAGATCAGCATCCATGTTGACAGGAGAGATTATCAGAGGAGCAACGTTTGTACCACCTCTATTATTACATGGACAGAAGAATGGATAGAGTCTCTCAGTGAAGGTGCAGCCAGTAAAAGAGTAGAGATTTACTCTGGTCTCCACATCATAAAAGGAGACCAGACCCTCCTCATAATCCACAAATACTCCCACTTTCTGGAGCTCCTCTCTAACAGGGAGCAGGACAGCAGGGCCAGCAAGAGCCTTGTACTCATTTCCATTCCTCAACCCTATAGTCCAGTAACCATTTTTGGGGCTCAGTGTTTGTACACCTTTCCTGTTGATGGACTCTCTGGCCACTCCTATTGTCCAGTGAGTCTTCCCTCCAACCCGAACCTCATAGTAAAACCTTCCTGAGGAAAATCTTTGTTTTCCTAAGACATTGACATAGTTGGAAAATCTCTCTGTGTTGTTTGGGAGATTCTTCCGTATGTTTCCAAGACTCACTTGTTTTCCATCGTCAAACAGGATGAGCCAGTGGTTTGCTGTATCAGGATCCAGAGTTACATGCACCTCATATTTCTGGATTCTCCTCATCTCAACGTCACACAGCTTCTTCATCTCCTGACTGAGTGTCTTCTCCAGCTGAGACACAGCTGTCCTCACTGTCCCCACATGTGAAGTCTGATGGACATTGACCTTTGTCCAGTCCTTGGTGGGTGGATCAGTGTTGATGGGTGTGAAGTTCTGGAGGAGGTGGTCTTCGGAGTGTGAGAGCTGTATCAGCTCAGAGATTCTCTTCTCTAACTGAGTGACTTCCTGTTGCAGATCTTTGATGAAGCCTTCAGCCTGTTTCTCTGTTGTTTTCTGCTTCTCTTCAGTCACACCAATGAGCTCAGCCTGGCTTCTCTCAATACAGCTGATTAGAGCAGTGAAGACCTGCACACTGTCTGCTATCACTGTGTCTGCATCTTTCCTGCTGAGCTCTACTGAGCGTTTGACCTCCTGAATCTTCACTCGTCTCTCCTGGATCATCTGCTGGATTTCATCCTCTGATTTTGCTTCATATTCTTCTTTCCACTCACGATACCTGAACGGACGAACCATTTCAGTAATAAAACTATTGATGGATACGTTTGGTCTCTTATAGGTTTCTGAACTAGTGGTTCTGGTGTCTTCAATCTGTCTGTCTTTATACAATCCAGGAAAGTTTATGACGTGATTACAGCAGAATATTAAGTTGTAAGGGTTTATCTTTCTATGTGTGATCTAATGGTCTGCCTCTCTCTCTTCTCTATTTGACTAATGCTCCTCACACTCTGTGTAATCAGCTTTTAAATCAAGCTGACTGAAATCTGACCTCATCAAACATGACGTCAGGCTTGCCCAAATATGGAGTTCCTCACCAGGCCTCGCTTCTGTGGCCAACGTGGAAGTAAAAGTGCCTCTCGCCTCCAACGATACCTTTATGGAGTAGGAGGCCCGCCGTCTCAAGCTAACTTGAGCCACTCTAGCTCAAGTGGATGCTGCAAGATGACTATATAGGAAATCTAGACATCCTTCTATAAATCTGTCTACAGCATTCTTGTACAGTCACACTTGAGAATAAATAACTGGTTCAGCGCTGACAGCGAATATGCCCAGCTTTGTGTGTCTGTGTGTACCACGGAATGTGATGATTTGATTGGCTGAGCATGCACGGAATGTGATGATGTACGATGTATGATGATGATACATGATGATAAGAGCGCCCCTCACTTCACACAAGTGTGATTTTTCCTTACCTGTTCAAGCAATCACATAATTAGAGGTGCTCCGATCACGTTTTCGGGGGCCGATCCCGATCATCTTTTTTTATCAATATTATTATTCATGATCGGCTGATACAGATACCAATTTATATTTTTTGTTATGTTTTTTATTTTATTTCATTTATTCTTTTTTTTTTTTATTAAAACAAATCTGGCAACCCTAATTATATAATATGCCTCCGCCGACCCCCATCTGAAAATATGGGTAACCCTTCATTTTAGCAGGGACCTCCCCCCAGAAGCAAAGATTTGAGTTAAAATGTTCACTCTGTAATAATATATATTCAGAGATTTGAGGCACATTTTCACGATTTTTCAAAAATAGCACAACACCAAAAGGGGTTCCCCTTCCCGCCCCAAAATGGGTTAAACAATTTCCATTGATTTCATAGATGGCTTCGTATAGACTTGTTTGACAGCACTATCATCGCCGTTACATGTATCTATTTTTTAAAAATTTTTTCAGACATTGGGCGTGTGTCTGTATCTGTCAATCAATTTCCAGTCAATGGAGCAATTATTTTAGATTTCTTCATGTCCACCTTTGTTGTTATAATGTGGCAAGATAACTACACAACCCAAACCTCCCAAGTGGTCTTACCCTTTAAGTCAGTGGATTTCAACCCTTTTCATATCAATGTCCATTATTTATTCTGCATTTGAGCCACGGACCATCACTTGATGTGGTTTAGCCTCTCAGACTCAAAACTTATGAATACTTTGTTTGCCCACAATTCCATGCTGTATTGACTCCTATTTGTACCATATGAGAGATAACAGGCAGCAAATAACTGTAATTTTTACAATCTCTAATGTAGACTTCTTATAAATTAAGCAACGCAGATGTTTAACAATAATTTAAACTCTTGAGCTCATTTTACGCTCTCAAGAGTTAAAGATCTAATGAGGGTCCATTTGGTTACCAACTCTCCATCATTTACAGTAGTGGGGGGGGGGGGGGGGGGGGGGGGACCACCTGGAACCCCCTCAAGGATCACTTGTTGAAAGCCCACTGCTTTAAGTGGATTAAGTGGATTAATTAAAAACTTTCTCCGTGTTCTATAAACAACTAAAAACAGCAGCGATAAGTGAAAAGCTTTATAGACTAGTGTCAGAAGAGTCAAACGATGACTCAGACCGGGCCGGTCTGCTCTGGCTCTGACCTGCCTTATCTCAACGACTCCCACTAGACAGAAAAGCACTTCTAAGCCCTTTTCCAATCCAATTCTTCGCCTCGCGTTAAGCCATTAGACGCGCTAGGCCTGTGCCTGTTGCCAGCGCAAAGTGATGGTGACATTCCATGCGTGCGTGCTTGCGTGTGTGTGTGTGTGTGTGTGTGTGTGTGTGTGTGTGTGTGTGTGAGAGAGAGAGAGAGCTGGAAAAGTCACTGGGTAAATGTGGTATAGTGAGAAAGGCAGATAATACCTTGAATGTTCGTTCCTGGCATGGGTTAAAAAAATGGGATTATCGGACCGCGGGTGCTTTAAAACCCATTTCCTTCAAGATATGATTTCTACTGTCATTGTATTGATCCAGCTCTCTGTCTGTCTCTGTGTGGAGTTACAGTCTGTGTCTGTGGAGTTACAGTACAGTCTGTCTCTGTGGAGTTACAGTCTGTAATATTATTATTATTATTATTATGTAATATTATTAATAGAGACGGCACCGGATTTCTCCTCCCATTCACTTGCTTTAAGTTGCTCAAAAGCGCATGAGGCGATTTCACTCCTCCTTCTGGGTAGGAACAGAGTGCATTCTGGGATGGATTGGGCCCAAACACATGAACGTGCTGGCCGTTGACTATCATTGCACGCGCAAGTGGCGAGAGTATAGCCGATCTACAAGCTGACAGCACGTCACCACACGTGACGGGCTACGTACACTCAATTACTGAAGTAATCGATGACAAGAGCTGAGGGGTGTTTGTGCGTGCGTGCGTGCGTGCGTGCGTGCGTGCGTGCGTGCGTACGTGTGTGTGTGTGTGTGCGTGCGTCCATGTTCTACTTGTTTATGTTTGACATGGGGTTTTGCTGTGGCTCAAGTCATTCCCACGCACGCACAGCTGGCTGCTGATTGGTGGTTGAGGACCTCCCAGTTTGACTGAGATTGACATGCATGACAATTTAGGAGGTCACCCCCCCCCTCTCTCGCACTCCCCCCCCCCCTCTCTCTCTCTCTCTCTCTTTCTCTCTCTCTCTCTCTCCCCCCCCCCTCTCTCTCTCTCTCTCTCTCCCCCCTCTCTCTCTCTCTCTCTCTCTCTCTCCTCCCCCCTCATGATAACTTGTGTTCCAGACATTACGTTTCCATGTCCGTCCTCCTCTGATAATAAAGTCTACAGTGATTCTCCTTAAAAGCCAGACCAGTGATTACTAGTCAGCATTATGACACTTGTGGTGGTTTCACCGTGACACAACACAACCAGCACTAGATAGGAGCCCTGTGGTGCTTTACAAAGACCTACAGCCACACAACACAACCACCACTAGATAGGAGCCCTGTGGTTTACTTTACAAAGACCTACAGCCACACAACACAACCACCACTAGATAGGAGCCCTGTGGTTTACTTTACAAATACCTACAACCACACAACACAACCAGCACTAGATAGGAGCCCTGTGGTTTACTTTACAAAGACCTACAACCACACAACACAACCAGCACTAGATAGGAGCCCTGTGGTTTACTTTACAAAGACCTACAGCCACACAACACAACCAGCACTAGATAGGAGCCCTGTGGTTTACTTTACAAAGACCTACAGCCACACAACACAACCACCACCAGATAGGAGCCCTGTGGTGCTTCACTTTACAAAGACCTGCACCACACAACACAACCACCACCAGATAGGAGCCCTGTGGTGCTTCACTTTACAAAGACCTACAACCACACAACACAACCAGCACTAGATAGGAGCCCTGTGGTGCTTTACTTTACAAAGACCTACAACCACACAACACAACCAGCACCAGATAGGAGCCCTGTGGTTACCCAGGCACACTGAGGAAGACCGCCTCCCTTCCTCTCATGATGACTCTGTTCCTCTCTCTCTCTCTCTCTCTCTCTCTCTCTCTCTCTCTCTCTCTCTCTCTCTAAATAACCGCTATCTGACTGCGACACTCCCTTCCTCCGTTTATCTGTGTTTTTCTCCCATCACTTTTTCCAACCGTTGGCATTTCTAAACGTTGTTGTTTTTTTTCCCCTCTCCTTTTTTCCTCCCCGAATACGTACAGCACACACAGCAGTGGTGGGAAATGTACGCGCATTATTTATACTTAAGTAAAAGTATCAATACTGCAATGTAGAAATACTCTTAGATCTCCATATATGGAGCTGACCTGTTATGACATTCCAGATGTTGATCTGACCAGATCGAACCCTGTACTCTCAAGACACGCTCCATATAATGGCCAGTACAGAATTAATTCCATATGTTGATCTGACCCCCTTGCACACGGCATCGCCCTTTAGGGCGGTGGTCGCCCTCAGGGCGTCTTACTGGTATAGTAGCAGTACAATAGTTGTGAACGCAGTGAGCACTAACTATGAGACCTAGCAGAACATGTCTGTCTGTCTGTCTGTCTGTCTGTGTGTGTGTGTGTCACGCTGTAACACCACCCGCCCGCCACCAGAGGGCGCAGCTGTATCACACACCACACACACAAAAAAACTTAAAAAGAAAAAACTTAAAAGAAACTTAAACAAAACTTTAAAAAAACACACACACACACACACACGCACACACAAAAAAAGTACGTAATTTATTCTAATTGTTGTTATTGCAATTTACGAGCTGCGTTCGCTTCCCGCGTTCGCGCGTCTTACTTGTAGTATAGTAATAGTAGTAGTAGTAGTAGCAGAAAGTGTAGTAGTAGTAGTAATAGTAGTAGTAGCAGTACCAGGCATATGCCCGGTCGGCTGACCCTCTGGTTGGCCGGTCTGGGCCAAATGTTAAATTAGTTGTCTGTTGGTTGTGTATCATTTATGTTGTATACTGTTAAATGTGGAGGTGTTAAGGGCTTGTATTTCAAGTATTTGTATGGGCCTCGACCCCTGAAAAGTCAGTAGAGTATCTGCGCGCTGGTTGTGGTGGGCCAGTCTGGGCCAAATTCCGCGAAACTGTCGGGGCCGAATTTTTCAGTAGTAGCAGTAGCAGCAGCAGCAGCAGTAGCAGTAGCAGTAGTAGTAGCAGTAGCAGTAGCAGTAGCAGTAGCAGTAGTAGCAGCAGTAGCAGCAGCATTAGCAGTAGCAGTAGCAGCAGCAGTAGCAGCAGCAGCAGCAGTAGCAGTAGCAGCAGCAGCAGCAGCAGTAGTAGCAGCAGCAGCAGCAGCAGCAGCAGCAGCAGCAGCAGTAGTAGTAGCAGTAGTAGCAGCAGCAGCAGTAGCAGCAGCAGCAGCAGCAGCAGCAGTAGCAGCAGTAGTAATAGTAGTAGTAGTAGTACACTGTATTAGAGGCTCATTTAGAGTGTGAACAGTGTGTAAACTTCACAGGATGGTGAGCAAGAGGAATGCAACTTTTACAGGGATTTCGGTTGCCAAGACCAGAGGGATTAGTGTCACTTATACGAAAGCCCTTTTTTCTCTGAATCCACACTGACTCTGTTGTGTTGTTTTTGTGTGTCCCGTGAGGTGAGAATGTGGCAACGCACTCCGGTTCAACCTTAACGAAACAACACGCACGCACGCACGCACGCACGCACGCACGCACGCACACACACACTGAATAAACATACATAAAAACATACATACACTAAACACAGTATTTCATTGTCCTCTTGGTGGCTTCCAAAGCTCTGTAAAACATGAGTGACTGCATGTCTTCCAAAGCTCTGTAAAACATGAGTGACTGCATGGCTTCCAAAGCTCTGTAAAACATGAGTGACTGCATGTCTTCCAAAGCTCTGTAAAACATGAGTGACTGCATGGCTTCCAAAGCTCTGTAAAACCAGAGTGACTGCATGGCTTCCAAAGCTCTGTAAAACATGAGTGACTGCATGGCTTTCAAAGCTCTGTAAAACATGAGTGACTGCATGTCTTCCAAAGCTCTGTAAAACATGAGTGACTGCATGGCTTCCAAAGCTCTGTAAAACATGAGTGACTGCATGTCTTCCAAAGCTCTGTAAAACATGAGTGACTGCATGGCTTCCAAAGCTCTGTAAAACAAGAGTGACTGCATGGCTTCCAAAGCTCTGTAAAACATGAGTGGCTGCATGGCTTCCAAAGCTCTGTAAAACAAGAGTGACTGCATGGCTTCCAAAGCTCTGTAAAACATGAGTGACTGCATGTCTTCCAAAGCTCTGTAAAACATGAGTGACTGCATGGCTTTCAAAGCTCTGTAAAACATGAGTGGCTGCATGGCTTTCAAAGCTCTGTAAAACATGAGTGACTGCATGGCTTCCAAAGCTCTGTAAAACATGAGTGACTGCATGGCTTTCAAAGCTCTGTAAAACATGAGTGACTGCATGGCTTTCAAAGCTCTGTAAAACATGAGTGGCTGCATGGCTTTCAAAGCTCTGTAAAACATGAGTGACTGCATGGCTTTCAAAGCTCTGTAAAACATGAGTGGCTGCATGGCTTTCAAAGCTCTGTAAAACATGAGTGACTGCATGGCTTTCAAAAACTCATGTAAAAACAAACATTACAAAAAATCACTGGCAGCTCATGTGTGACTGTACCTGATTGATTGATTGATTGATTGATTGAAGTATGTATTAACACCTTGCAGAATTACAGTACATTTCAAGCACAACTCAATACAAAACTGTTAACTGTGAGCGGACGACACCATAAGGCATTACACTTGTTTACAAGAGGGTCCACCTTGTTTAATTCATCATAACATTTAGAGACGTACAAATATACACTTCTATATAGCCAAAAACAGGAAATAATCATAGAGGAGGTCAAAAGGGGGGGAGACATATACAGTGAGGGGCAAAAGGGGTAGCCTGGCTAATAAGCCAGACTCAAATCACACTGTTGTGTGGTATTTGAGTCTGGAGATGCTGTGTATGGATCTTGTTTCCCGGGTGGCGGGTTCAAACATTTTCTCTTTGATGCAATAATTGGTCAGAGCTACTGTCAGTCAAAGGTCTCAAGCATTGAACGTCACTGTACCAAAGCCCACCCATATTGCATACCGTGTCCCGATTGGCCACACCAGTTCTCTGGTGTAGGAAATGGGCGTACAATTGAGCCTCTCCAGACCGTAATCCGCCGGCAGGCAATTTTTCCAGCATGTCAAAGTGGGCAGGGGTGAGGTGGGTTCGGGGGGTGAGGCTAAGTAGTAGCCTGAACAGTTTGTTTTGGGAAGTCTGGAGCCTTGCTATGTGGGGGTCCTTGGCCATGGTTACCCAATATTCCTGTGAAGGCCATTGTGGAGCCGTGTGGAACTCCATATTTGGGCAAGACTGACGTCATGTTTGATGAGGTCATATTTCAGTCAGCTTGACTTAAAAGCTGATTACACAGAGTATGAGGAGCATTAGTCAAAGAGAAGAGAGAGAGACGGCCTGTAGATCACCCATAGAAAGATAAACCCTTACAACTTAATTTTCTGCTGTAATCACGTCATAAACTTTCCTGGATCGTAAAAGACGGATATCTCTGGTTGAAGACACCCCAGACCCACCGCTGATACAATAAACACTTTCCAGTTAAGTGTGGACATAGTGAGGACAGCTGTGTCTCAGCTGGAGAAGACACTCAGTCTAGAGATGGAGAAGAATCTGTGTGATGTTGAGATGAGGAGAATCCAGCAATATGAGGTGATTGTAACTCTGGACCCTGATACAGCAAACAACTGGCTCATCCTGTCTGACGATGGAAAACAAGTGTATGATGGAAACATACGGAAGAATCTCCCAAACAACACAGAGAGATTCTCTCCATGTGTCAATGTCTTAGGAAAACAAAGATTTTTCTCAGGAAGGTTTTACTATGAGGTTCAGGTTGGAGGGAAGACTGACTGGACAATAGGAGTGGCCAGAGAGTCCATCAACAGGAAAGGTGAAGACCCACTGTGTCCCAACAATGGTTACTGGACTATATGGTTGAGGAATGGAAATCAGTACAAGGCTAATGCTGACCCTGCTGTCCTCCTCCCTGTAAGAGAGGAGCTCCAGAAAGTGGGAGTGTTCGTGGATTATGAGGAGGGTCTGGTCTCCTTTTATGATGTGGAGACCAGAGTAAATCTCTACTCTTTCACTGGCTGCACCTTCACTGAGAGACTCTACCCATATTTCAGTCCTGAGCCCAATGATGGTGGTACAAACTCTGCTCCTCTGATAATCTCTCCTGTCAACATGGATGCTGATCTTGTGTGAAGTGAGCGGCACTCTTATCATCATACATCACATCCCCTGCTCAGCCAATCAGCTGAGCTCATTCCGTGCTCATACAAACAGACATACACTCAAAGCTGTGCATTGGAGCGGCTAGCACCGCTCAAAAAAGAAGAAATCTTGTCTCCTCCAGGAAAATATGTATTAAATATTATTTGTATAGAGTTGTTCCTTTCAGATGGGGGTCGGTGGCCAATTACATATCATTTGTTGGGGTCCTTGACATGAAATATTGAGCACCACTGATACAGAAGCATGTTTATCAGAAAACTGTCAGGATTTAGAAGACTTTTTTTGTTATTTCGATGTCGGATACATGCAGAACATGTCCATAATCTGCTCCACAGTCCACACAGATGACATTTACCAACTTGCATCTTTCCATTGGCTTTTGTTGTTTCAGTTTCAACTTGCAAAACGTTTTTTTTAACAACAAGCCATGGTCCAGTGTGTTAGCGAGTCTCTCACTAACTCACCAGCAGTTGCTTGAAAACGGCCACTCGGCCAGGTTGCCAGTTAAGCGTTTTCCAAGCAACTGGGTATATGAAAGTGACCATGTTTGCTTTTATAAATTAAAAAATAAAACGGTATTGGCATCGGCCGATCGTGAAAAAGAAATCGGTGATCGGGATCGGTCCCCAAAAAAGCACCTCTACTACAAGCTCATAGTGACACGCTTTGAGCTTGTAGATCTGCTATTTTGGAATAGCTCGAAAAGTACGAAAATAATCGTTGAAGGGGTTAAAATTCAGCTAAAATGTAACATGTTGCTCTCCCACTTTTAACCCATTTAGACCTGAGGACGATTCTACAAATGTCTTCTAAATCCTGACAGTTTTCAGAAAAGACCCATGTTTCTATATCAGTGGTTCTCGAACTATTTCACGTCAAGGACCCCCAGAATTATCTGTATTTGGCCGCCAATCTCAAAATATGTTGTTCCAGGGGCGCCCCCAGAAGCAAAGATTTCAGTTAAAAACGTTCGCTCTGAAAGAATATATTAAAAGACATCGACCACATTTTTACGATTTTTCAAAAATAGCAGACGAGTGCCGCGCTACGAGCTTGTAGGTCTGCTATTTTTCTACAGCTAAAGTATAACCAGAATGGGTTAATGACTGATGACCCCCCCCCCCCCCCCCCATCAGTGACATCACAGAGGACTGTGGCTATGTGGGGGTCCTTGCCCCCCTAGAGTACTGTGGCTATGTGGGGGTCCTTGCCCCCCTAGAGGACTGTGGCTATGTGGGGGTCCTTGCCCCCCTAGAGGACTGTGGCTATGTGGAGGTCCTTGGCCCCCCTAGATGACTGTGGCTATGTGGGGGTCCTTGGCCCCCCTAGATGACTGTGGCTATGTGGGGGTCCTTGCCCCCCTAGAGGACTGTGGCTATGTGGGGGTCCTTGCCCCTCTAGAGGACTGTGGCTATGTGGGGGTCCTTGCCCCTCCTAGAGGACTGTGGCTATGTGGGGGTCCTTGCCCCTCCTAGAGGACTGTGGCTATGTGGGGGTCCTTGCCCCCCTAGAGGACTGTGGCTATGTGGGGGTCCATGCCCCCCTAAAGGACTGTGGCTATGTGGGGGTCCATGCCCCCCTAAAGGACTGTGGCTATGTGGGGGTCCTTGGCCTTTATAGAAGGATGTTTAGATTTCCTATAAAGGAATCTTGCGGCATCCAGGTTGCCATGGTTACCCAATATTCCTGTGAAGGCCATTGTGGAGCCGTGTGGAACTCCATATTTGGGCAAGACTGACGTCATGTTTGATGAGGTCATATTTCAGTCAGCTTGACTTAAAAGCTGATTACACAGAGTGTGAGGAGCATTAGTCAAAGAGAAGAGAGAGAGACAGACCATTAGATCACACATAGAAAGGTAAACCCTTACAACTTAATTTTCTGCTGTAATCACGTCATAAACTTTCCTGGATTGTATAAAGACAGACATCCCTGGTTGAAGACACCCCAGGACCACTAGTTAAGAAACCTATAAGAGACCAAACGTATCCATCAATAGTTTTATTACTGAAATGGTTCGTCCGTTCAGGTATCGTGAGTGGAAAGAAGAATATGAAGCAAAGACAGAGGCTGAAATCCAGCAGATGATCCAGGAGAGACAAGTGAAGATTCAGGAGGTCAAACGCTCAGTAGAACTCAGCAGGAAAGATGCAGACACAGTGGTAGCAGACAGTGTGCAGGTCTTCACCGCTCTGATCAGCTGTATTGAGAGAAGCCAGGCTGAGCTCATTGGTGTGACTGAAGAGAAGCAGAAAAAAACAGAGAAACAGGCTGAAGGCTTCATCAAATATCTGCAACAGGAAGTCACTCAGTTAGAGAAGAGAATCTCTGAGCTGAGGCAGCTCTCACACTCTGAAGACCACCTCCTCCAGAACTTCACATCCATCAACACCACTCTACCCACCAAGGACTGGACAAAGCTCAATGTCCATCAGTCTTCATGTTTGGGGACTTTGAGGACAGCTGTGTCTCAGCTGGGGAAGACAATCAGTCAAGAGATGAAGAAGCTGTGTGATGTTGAGATGAAGAGGGTCCAGAAATATGAGGTGGATGTAACTCTGGACCCTGATACAGCAAACCACTGGCTCATCCTGTCTGACGATGGAAAACAAGTGTATGGAGGAAACATACGGAAGAATCTCCCAAACAACACAGAGAGATTCTCTCCATGTGTCGATGTCTTAGGAAAACAAAGTTTTACCTCAGGAAGGTTTTACTATGAGGTTCAGGTTGGAGGGAAGACTGACTGGACAATAGGAGTGGTCAGAGAGACCATCAACAGGAAAGGTGCAAGTCTGAGTCCCAACAATGGTTACTGGACTGGTTGAGTAATGGAAATGAGTACAAGGCTCTTGCTGACCCTGATGTCCTCCTCCCTGTAAGAGAGGAGCTCCATAAAGTGGGAGTGTTTGTGGATTATGAGGAGGGTCTGGTCTCCTTTTATGATGTCGAGACCAGAGTAAATCTCTACTCTTTCACTGGCTGCACCTTCACTGAGAGACTATATCCATATTTCAGTCCTGAGCCCAATGATGGTGGTACAAACTCTGCTCCTCTGATAATCTCTCCTGTCAACATGGATGCTGATCTTGGTGAGGACGGAGGGGACATGTCCTCTACATCTTTATACAAATAATCACACTTGTGTGAAGTGAGCGGCACTCATCATCATACATCACAATACATGTTAAGCCAATCAGCTGAGCTCATTCCGTGCTCATACAAACAGAGTCAGACATACACTCAAAGCTGTGCATTGGAGCGGCTAGCACCGCTCAAAAAAGAAGAAATCTTGTCTCCTCCAGGAAAATATGTATTAAATATTATTTGTATAGAGTTGTTCCTTTCAGATGGGGGTCGGTGGCCAATTACATATAATTTGTTGGGGTCCTTGACATGAAATATTGAGCACCACTGATACAGAAGCATGTTTTTCAGAAAACTGTCAGGATTTAGAAGACTTTTTTTGTTATTTCGATGTCGGATACATGCAGAAAATGTCCATAATCTGCTCCACAGTCCACACAGATGACATTTACCAACTTGCATCTTTCCATTGGCTTTTGTTGTTTCAGTTTCAACTTGCAAAACGTTTTTTTTTTAACAACAAGCCGTGGTCCACTGTGTTAGCGAGTCTCTCACTAACTCACCAGCAGTTGCTTGAAAACGGCCACTCGGCCAGGTTGCCAGTTAAGCGTTTTCCAAGCAACTGGGTATATGAAAGTGACCATGTTTGCTTTTATAAATTAAAAAATAAAACGGTATTGGCATCGGCCGATCGTGAAAAAGAAATCGGTGATCGGGATTGGTCCCCAAAAAAGCACCTCTACTACAAGCTCATAGTGACACGCTTTGAGCTTGTAGATCTGCTATTTTGGAATAGCTCGAAAAGTACGAAAATAATCGTTGAAGGGGTTAAAATTCAGCTAAAATGTAACATGTTGCTCTCCCACTTTTAACCCATTTAGACCTGAGGACGATTCTACAAATGTCTTCTAAATCCTGACAGTTTTCAGAAAAACCCCATGTTTCTATATCAGTGGTTCTCGAACTATTTCATGTCAAGGACCCCCAGAATTATCTGTATTTGGCCGCCAATCTCAAAATATGTTGTTCCAGGGGCGCCCCCAGAAGCAAAGATTTGAGTTAAAAACGTTCGCTCTGAAAGAATATATTAAAAGACATCGACCACATTTTTACGATTTTTCAAAAATAGCAGACGAGTGCCGCGCTACGAGCTTGTAGGTCTGCTATTTTTCTACAGCTAAAGTATAACCAGAATGGGTTAATGACTGATGACCCCCCCCCCCCCCATCAGTGACATCACAGAGGACTGTGGCTATGTGGGGGTCCTTGCCCCTCCTAGAGGACTGTGGCTATGTGGGGGTCCTTGCCCCCCTAGAGGACTGTGGCTATGTGGGGGTCCTTGCCCCCCTAGAGGACTGTGGCTATGTGGGGGTCCTTGGCCCCCCTAGATGACTGTGGCTATGTGGGGGTCCTTGGCCCCCCTAGATGACTGTGGCTATGTGGGGGTCCTTGCCCCCCTAGAGGACTGTGGCTATGTGGGGGTCCTTGCCCCTCTAGAGGACTGGGGCTATGTGGGGGTCCTTGGCCCCCCTAGAGGACTGTGGCTATGTGGGGGTCCTTGCCCCTCCTAGAGGACTGTGGCTATGTGGGGGTCCTTGCCCCTCCTAGAGGACTGTGGCTATGTGGGGGTCCTTGCCCCCCTAGAGGACTGTGGCTATGTGGGGGTCCATGCCCCCCTAAAGGACTGTGGCTATGTGGGGGTCCATGCCCCCCTAAAGGACTGTGGCTATGTGGGGGTCCTTGGCCTTTATAGAAGGATGTTTAGATTTCCTATAAAGGCATCTTGCGGCATCCAGGTTGCCATGGTTACCCAATATTCCCGTGAAGGCCATTGTGGAGCCGTGTGGAACTCCATATTTGGGCAAGACTGACGTCATGTTTGATGAGGTCATATTTCAGTCAGCTTGACTTAAAAGCTGATTACACAGAGTGTGAGGAGCATTAGTCAAAGAGAAGAGAGAGACACAGACCATTAGATCACACATAGAAAGGTAAACCCTTACAACTTAATTTTCTGCTGTAATCACGTCATAAACTTTCCTGGATTGTATAAAGACAGACATCCCTGGTTGAAGACACCCCAGGACCACTAGTTAAGAAACCTATAAGAGACCAAACGTATCCATCAATAGTTTTATTACTGAAATGGTTCGTCCGTTCAGGTATCGTGAGTGGAAAGAAGAATATGAAGCAAAGACAGAGGCTGAAATCCAGCAGATGATCCAGGAGAGACAAGTGAAGATTCAGGAGGTCAAACGCTCAGTAGAGCTCAGCAGGAAAGATGCAGACACAGTGGTAGCAGACAGTGTGCAGGTATTCACCGCTCTGATCAGCTGTATTGAGAGAAGCCAGGCTGAGCTCATTGGTGTGACTGAAGAGAAGCAGAAAAAAACAGAGAAACAGGCTGAAGGCTTCATCAAATATCTGCAACAGGAAGTCACTCAGTTAGAGAAGAGAATCTCTGAGCTGAAGCAGCTCTCACACTCTGAAGACCACCTCCTCCAGAACTTCACATACATCAACACCACTCTACCCACCAAGGACTGGACAAAGGTCAATGTCCATCAGTCTTCATGTTTGGGGACTTTGAGGACAGCTGTGTCTCAGCTGGGGAAGACAATCAGTCAAGAGATGAAGAAGCTGTGTGATGTTGAGATGAAGAGAATCCAGAAATATGAGGTGAATGTAACTCTGGACCCTGATACAGCAAACCACTGGCTCATCCTGTCTGACGATGGAAAACAAGTGTATGAAGGAAACATACGGAAGAATCTTTTACTATGAGGTTCAGGTTGGAGGGAAGACTGACTGGACAATAGGAGTGGTCAGAGAGACCATCAACAGGAAAGGTGCAAGTCTGAGTCCCAACAATGGTTACTGGACTGGTTGAGTAATGGAAATGAGTACGAGGCTCTTGCTGACCCTGCTGTCCTCCCTGTAAGAGAGGAGCTCCATAAAGTGGGAGTGTTTGTGGATTATGAGGAGGGTCTGGTCTCCTTTTATGATGTGGAGAACAGAGTAAATCTCTACTCTTTCACAGGCTGCACCTTCACTGAGAGACTATATCCATATTTCAGTCCTGAGCCTTATAATGGTGGTAGAAACTCTGCTCCTCTGATAATCTCTCCTGTCAACATGGATGCTGATCTTGGTGAGGACGGAGGGAACATGTCCTCTACATCTTTATACAAATAATCACACTTGTGTGAAGTGAGCGGCACTCATCATCATACATCACAATACATGTTAAGCCAATCAGCTGAGCTCATTCCGTGCTCATACAAACAGAGTCAGACATATACTCAAAGCTGTGCATTGGAGCGGCTAGCACCGCTCAAAAAAGAAGAAATCTTGTCTCCTCCAGGAAAATATGTATTAAATATTATTTGTATAGAGTTGTTCCTTTCAGATGGGGGTCGGTGGCCAATTACATAAAATTTTTGGGGGTCCTTTTTTTTTTTTACCCAGTGTCAATTATCTAATGTAATCCTGGGCGCTGCACTTCCTCTGCCAACCTGGGGGGGGGGGGGGGGGGGGGGTTGGGGGAGCGGACTGACCTCATGCTTCCTTCTATGCATGAGGAGTCCAAGCTTTTTTGGGGGTCCTTGACATGAAATATTGAACACCACTGATACAGAAACATATAGGTATTTCAGAAAACTGTCAGGATCTAGAAGACATTTTTTAAATTTTGACGTCGGATACATGCAGAAAATGTCCATAATCTGCTCCACAGTCCACACAGATGACATTTACCAACTTGCATCTTTCCATTGGCTTTTGTTGTTTCAGTTTCAACTTGCTAAAAACATATATATATATATTTTTTTTTAACAACAAGCCGTGGTCCAGTGGTGCGTTAGCGAGTCTCTCACTAACTGACCAGCAGTTGCTTGAGGTTGCCAGTTAAGCGCTTTCCAAGCAACTGGGTATATGAAAGTGACCATGTTTGCTTTTATAAGTTAAAAACGTTTGTAGGTCTGCTATTTTTCAACAGCTAAAGTATAACCAGAATGGGTTAATGAGGTGGTAAAAAAAAACACCAAATCCATCCTCACTGTGTGAAAACAAAACATCAGCTTCTCTCGCCTGATTGGCTGAGTCACTCATATGTATTTTGGCCTATTGTCCTCCATGTTTGCGTTATGTGCGGTTATTTGCCTTTTTTATTTGCCTATTTTCCTGCATTTTTCCCGTCATTGTATTATTTTATTGTCGAGTATGTTTTGCACTCCGTCCGTGTGTGTGTGTGTGTGTCCGTCCGTCCTTCCGTCCGTCCGTTACCAGCTAATCTCCGGCACCGTTAACCCGGTCGATGCCAAACTTTGCATACACACTCCCTGGATGCCAACGATGAACCTCTGCCCCGCATTTTCCAGAACGGCCTGTTATAGCGCCACCATGAGGCAGCTTTTCACATTTCTTACCTAAAACTGCACCAATCTGTGTGAAACGTTGCATGCACACTCCCTAGAGGCCAAGGACAAACCTTTGACCTGCATTTTCCGCATCTGTCTTTTATAGCGCCACCAGGAGGCCGACTTTTGTAAAACACATTTTTTGATATTACTCCTCCAGATTCTGTCCAAAAATCTCACAAATCGTTACACAGTATCTCTATGGTCATGTGCTCAAGTCGGATCTGTCCGATATTTCATATTCCATCCTAATTGGCTATAATTGGCTTTCACAGTTTGCAAGATTGCCCCGTTTTGAACAAAAGCCTCAAATCATGAACGCAGCATGCAATTTACGTGAAATCTTTCACACATTTTCTTACTAGGCTGAGGAATATATCCCACCCTTTTCACATTGGCCTGTTATAGCGCCACCAACAGGTTGATTTTTGCAAAACACATTTTTGGAACAAAATGCCTCAAGTCATCCAATTGCCATCAAAGGCAAACATGTTTATATTACTCCTAAACATTTTGCCAAACATCTCACACAGTCCTATCCTCCTGTTGGAGACCTGTGCCCAGAAGGGCACTTTTTCTACTTATTATTATTCTTTTCTCCCGCTGGAGCCAAGGTATTGCAGCTGCCATACCCAATTGACGCCACTGGCTGAGTCACTGAAACCCACCAGAGGAGGCTGACTCATATTGCCTGGAGTTACACACACACACGCAAGCACGCACGCACGCACGCACGCACGCACGCACGCACGCACGCACGCACGCACGCACGCACGCACGCACGCACGCACACACACACACACACACAACAAACGCACATGCGCACACACACCTATGAGTCATCCTTGTACCTGGAGGCCAGGTAGTGGAGTTGAAGGGGGTCTCCACCAGCAGTCATGGTTTCTTTCATCATCTCAGTTCACCTTGTGACAAATGGCTTCCAATACTCAACTTTTAACCCCTGTCAGGGTTCCAAATCCTCACCTTGTCCCCCCTGATAGGTTTCCAAATCCTCACCTTGTCCCTGTCAGTCTTCCAAATCCTCACCTTGTACCCCCCGTCAGGGTTCCAAATCCTCACCTTGTCCCCCCCGCCATGGTTCCAAATCCTCACCTTGTACCCCCTGCCAGGGTTCCAAATCCTCACCTTGTCCCACCCTGTCTGGATTCCAAATCCTCACCTTGTACCCCCGATATAGGGTTCCAAATCCTCACCACACGTGCGTGCGTGCGTGCGTGCGTGCGTGCGTGCGTGTGTGCGTGCGTGCGTGCGTGCGTGCGTGCGTGCGTGCGTGCGTAAACAGAAGGATATTTTGTCCACATCTCTGTTTCTATCTGCGTGCTTGTTAATGCTTCAACACATAAAGCTCTACACTTCCAGAGACCCGTGTGTGTGTGTGTGTGTGTGTGTGTGTGTGTGTGTGTGTGTGTGTGTGTGTGTGTGTGTGTGTGTGTGTGTGTGTGTGTGTGTGTGTGTGTGTGTGTGTGTGTGTGTGTGTGTGTGTGTGTGTGTGTGTGTGTGTGTGTGTGTGAGTGAGAGAGGGCCAAGAGGGAGCGTGCGTTGGTTTTTATTTTACGATCACTGTTAACGATGTGGTGTCGTGTGACGGATCGAGCGAAGAATTGATGCTTTCTCCACGCGGTTTAAAAACCTCAGCGTTCATTTGACTCACAGAGGGTACAAATGGAACCAAATGGACCTCCGTCAGATGCACACAGTATAATGGAGTCAAATGCACCTAAAGTGGAAAACTGATTGATTGATTAAATGATTAATTGATTGATTGATTGAAAGCTGCATTTACAATTTGAAATGTCAGTCCCAATTTCAATTGCTTAACTCTGTTTTCTACCTGGAGTCATCCTAGACCACGCACGCACGCACGCACGCACACACGCACACACGCACGCACGCACACACACACGCACACATGCACAGGGCATGGGTTTTCAACAGGCGGTCCGTGGACCACTGGTGGTCCGTGAAGGTATTGCATGTGGTCCCTAACCATGCATTTAGTAATGTAGGAAAGTGAAGATTCCTATTTGAATTGATTGTGTTGACCACAAGTTGAGAAACAATGCAGTAAATTATCTGGTGACAATGAGTACCACAGACGAAAAACAGTCTA
Organism: Electrona antarctica; assembly: GCF_951216825.1. NCBI lineage: Eukaryota > Metazoa > Chordata > Actinopteri > Myctophiformes > Myctophidae > Electrona > Electrona antarctica. Next base: position 54,640,806 of record NC_136807.1, read on the forward strand.
AGTCCAAATTTCAGACTGACCCCTCCACGAAAGGGCCTCGGTGTCCTGAACCCTTATCTATCATTTATACATTATGGATCAATAGTGTGGACTTAGACTGTTATTCGTCTGTGGTTTGATGACGCGTCGATGTTGTCAGTTACTGGGAAGTCGGATGTCAAGAAGTTCCACAGAAAAGTGAGTTAGAATCTCAAGGGAAACCGGATTGCCTGGTTGAGTCACCATTATAAGGATGTGCCCATAAACAATCGCAAGTGTCTGCTTACTCATAGAATAAGTTACAATGCACAGCAACATGAGTTTAATATGGAAGGTTAATTTATTTCCCCCACCCCCCTCCCAACACAACAATGGTACCCAGGTTGATTCTCAGTCAGGGTGGTGGTCCCCAGGTTGATTCTCAGTCAGGGTGGTGGTCCCCAGGTTGATTCTCAGTCAGGGTGGTGGTCCCCAAGTTGATTCTCAGTCAGGGTGGTGGTCCCCAGGTTGATTCTCAGTCAGGGTGGTGGTCCCCAGGTTGATTCTCAGTCAGGGTGGTGGTCCCCAGGTTGATTCTCAGTCAGGGTGGTGGTCCCCAGGTTGATTCTCAGTCAGGGTGGTGGTCCCCAGGTTGAATCTCAGTCAGGGTGGTGGTCCCCAGGTTGATTCTCAGTCAGGGTGGTGGTCCCTAGGTTGATTCTCAGTCAGGGTGGTGGTCCCCAGGTTGATTCTCAGTCAGGGTGGTGGTCCCCAGGTTGATTCTCAGTCAGGGTGGTGGTCCCCAGGTTGATTCTCAGTCAGGGTGGTGGTCCCCAGGTTGATTCTCAGTCAGGGTGGTGGTCCCCAGGTTGATTCTCAGTCAGGGTGGTGGTCCCCAGGTTGATTCTCAGTCAGGGTGGTGGTCCCCAGGTTGATTCTCAGTCAGGGTGGTGGTCCCCAGGTTGGGGGGGTTTACAGGGTCTGCCTACAGCCTGCTCGTTCCTGGAAGAGAGAGAGCGCTGCTGCTATATCTCGTTTGATCGCACTCCCACAGTAACCCACCTGCACTGTACGCTATGATTCGTGCATGGGGTTGTTTGTGTCCGTGTTTATGAGTGTAATTGCGTGCGTGCGTGCGTGCGTGCGTGCGTGCGTGCGTGCGTGCGTGCGTGCGTGCGGAGTAGTGATTTCCATCGTTGATTGATTGTGGACATCGTTGAGGGTAATTGCGTTAGCATAGATTAGCGTTGAGCTACAAGCGTCTGTTCATTTCCTCTTGTACACAATGCATGAGAGAGAGAGAGAGAGAGAGAGAGGGGGGGGGGGGGGACAGCCCTTAACTCCAACTAAATATCTCTCTCTCTCTCTCTCTCTCTCTCTCTCTCTCTCTCTCTCTCTCTACATTACAGACTAGGGGCCTGTGATGTCTAATGAATATAGTGAGGCATCTGAACTATGTGTGTGTGTGGGGGTGACACAGAACCGTGTGTGTGTGCGTGTGTGTGTGTTTGCGTGTGTGAGTGTGTGTGACAGAAAGACAAAGACAGACAGGGATGAAGACCTCTCTCTCTCTCTCTCTCTCTCTCTCTCTCTCTCTCTCTCTCTCTCTCTCAGACAGACTCTGTTTCAGACCTATATAACTTCTAGCTGATGTTTTTATTGTATATGTGGTGAAGTAGCAGATAATATATATCAGAACGTCCTTGGCTTGAATAATTAATATGGTACACTTATTATAGTATTATTACTATTCATAGGATAGTTAACCGAGGTGGAGTGTGAAGAGACCGGCGTGGATATTGTTCCGTTTCTCAGATAATGTGCTTTTTGGAGGGGGAGGAGGAGGGGGGGCTATATAACGGCTCACTTTCATAAATGACGTCATGTGGAAAGACAAGTCTATGGACTTTTAAATGTTAGTTTTAACTCATTGACCACCACCCAGTGTAGACTCAGAGCAGCGCAGGCCACCACACATCAGAACTCAATGGGCAGTATTATGCGTGTCTTAAGTACCAGGTCTTATTACTTAACTTAAGACCTGGAGGCGTGATCAATGCCATTTGGCTATTCTGAGTGGCCAAAGGGCATTGACCACGCCTCCAGGTCTTAAGTTAAGTAATAAGACCTGGTACTTAAGACACGCATAATACTGCCAAGTGGCTCTTAGGTTGAGCCACAAGTACAAATCCCCCATTCAATGGGTTAATCATTTAACCCATTTAGACCGTACGACGTCCAACCGACGGGTCCAAAGGCGCATTTTCATTGATATCAACCCGAGATAAAAAATATTCTGAATTTTCTTATTTTCTTTTCTTTTCTCAACATGTCCGGGTTCACAATGGGGCTCTATGGGCTGGCAAGTATAGTGTGGACTAACAATAAGCCATGATTCCAACTGACTCCCTGTACTCACTATAGTGTGGACTAACAATAAGCCATGATTCCAACTGACTCCCTGTACTCACTATAGTGTGGACTAACAATAAGCCATGATTCCAACTGACTCCCTGTACTCACTATAGCGTGGACTAACAATAAGCCATGATTCCAACTGACTACCTGTACTCACTATAGTGTGGACTAACAATAAGCCATGATTCCAACTAACTCCCTGTACTCACTATAGTGTGGACTAACAATAAGCCATGATTCCAACTGACTCCCTGTACTCACTATAGTGTGGACTAACAATAAGCCATGATTCCAACTAACTCCCTGTGCGTTGCGTAGTTTTTTCCTCCCATGGCCCAGTTCTGTTCCACTGAGCTCGGTGAGACCGTGTGTGTGTGTGTGTGTGTGTGTGTGTGTGTGTGTGTGTGTGTGTGTGTGTGTGTGTGTGTGTGTGTGTGTGTGTGTGTGTGTGTGTGTGTGTGTGTGTGTGTGTGTGTGTGTGTGTGCGCGCGCTATACTTTCATCTCTCTCATTGTAATGCCATCCTCTCAGATCTCTAACATAATAAAGCCTCCAGTATTCATAAACATTCATAACATTCTTTCACATACCCCCCCCCCCACACACACACACACACATGCACACACACACACACACACACACACACACACACACACACACACACACACACACACACACACACACACACACACACACACACAATCACACACACACACACTACTTCCATTCTCTCTCTATCCCTCATTTATTCCTGACACACATTTCTAATACTGTGTTTCTTCACTAGTCCGATCCAGAAGATCGGACTAGTTAGAGTCTAACTAGTCCGATAGTCCGATAGTCTAACTGATCATATTCTGAATTACTGAAAAGAGTTCCGTTTTAATTAAATTCAGATGTCAAAGTAATCTATAACTAAAAAGTTATGCTCCTAAATTTCATCAAATATGCTCTATATTAGTTATGTATTTATTTAAAGCAGTGGCTCTCAAAGGTGTGATCCAGGGACCCTCATGGTTCCTTGAGGTGGTTCCAAATGGACCCATTATAGTTCTGTAACTGAGAGTGTAACACATGGAACCAAATGGACCCTTACAGGTCTGTAACCGAGAGTGTACTATAGTACAAATGGAACCAAATGGACCCTTACAGGTCTGTAACTCTGAGAGTGTAACACATGGAACCAAATGGACCCTTACAGGTCTGTAACTCTGAGAGTGTAACACATGGAACCAAATGGACCCTTACAGGTCTGTAACTCTGAGAGTGTAACACATGGAACCAAATGGACCCTTACAGGTCTGTAACTCTGAGAGTGTAACACATGGAACCAAATGGACCCTCACAGGTCTGTAACTCTGAGAGTGTAACAAATGGAACCAAATGGACCCTCACAGGTCTGTAACTCTGAGAGTGTAACACATGGAACCAAATGGACCCTTACAGGTCTGTAACTCTGAGAGTGTAACACATGGAACCAAATGGACCCTCACAGGTCTGTAACTCTGAGAGTGTAACAAATGGAACCAAATGGACCCTCACAGGTCTGTAACTCTGAGAGTGTAACACATGGAACCAAATGGACCCTTACAGGTCTGTAACTCTGAGAGTGTAACACATGGAACCAAATGGACCCTTACAGGTCTGTAACTCTGAGAGTGTAACAAATGGAACCAAATGGACCCTTACAGGTCTGTAACTCTGAGAGTGTAACACATGGAACCAAATGGACCCTCACAGGTCTGTAACTCTGAGAGTGTAACACATGGAACCAAATGGACCCTTACAGGTCTGTAACTCTGAGAGTGTAACACATGGAACCAAATGGACCCTTACAGGTCTGTAACTCTGAGAGTGTAACACATGGAACCAAATGGACCCTTCATGTCTGTAACTCTGAGAGTGTAACACATGGAACCAAATGGACCCTTACATATCTGTAACTCTGAGAGTGTAACACATGGAACCAAATGGACCCTTACAGGTCTGTAACTCTGAGAGTGTAACACATGGAACCAAATGGACCCTTACAGGTCTGTAACTCTGAGAGTGTAACACATGGAACCAAATGGACCATTATAGGTCTGTAACTGAGAGTGTACTATAGTACAAATGGAACCAAATGGACCCTTTTATAGCTTTTGACTCTGATACTGTACAAATGGAATCAAATGGGACTCTTATGGGTCCATTTGGTTTTACTCTCAGAGTTATGGGGGTCCTTGACATTACAAAGTTTGAGAACCATGTATGTAATGGCTTAATTCTCTTATAAAAAGAGAGACCAGCCTATTCTCCAAACCATCATATCTTATGCTTTGCTAGGTTGTACAAAATAATATTCGGTCAATTTAATTTGCAGAAGGACTCACCTCGCGCACATGTGCTCAGTGCTGCCTTGTCTGTGTTGTTGACATGGGCTTGCACGACATAACTTTTATTTGTGACAGACACATAGTTCCTTTGCAGACAATACAATCTGCTTCTCATTGGTCAGTCACAAAGCTAAGAAAACAGTAGCCTACTTTTTCTGCATGTCAATGGTTAGATAGTTCTTTGGCATTTTTTTACCTTCAGGTAAAACAGTAAAATAAAAATAATAAAAAAAGAACCACAATGCATATATTTCTTTTTTGAATGAAATAAGAAGATTATAATGACAACAATATGATCATTGATCTTCCACCTGAAGTTCAAAAAGGAGTAGGAAGAAGTAAAGACTTATTTACTTCTACCCCCTTCTTAAATATTCACCATAGTAATTACAATAATCATATAATCCAAGTGTTACTGCATCCATATATATATATATATATATATATATATATATATATATATATATATACATATATACATACATACATACATACTGTACAGTATTGGTGCTTTGTTTGAGTTCCATTTCAAGCAGACAACATAGTCTATGTGCAGACAGCGGCCGCGGCGAGCCTTCATTTCTTTGATCTGCTGTCGGGAGCGTTTGTCAGCTGAGCGCATGCAGATAGTTATGAATAATACACATTCCGGGGGTTCGGGCTGAAAGTCCGCCTCTCACTGTGGTTTTTCCACTACGAACCATTGAACGTGCATTGTAATACACATCATTCACAGCTTGAATGGTCTGTGAGCGTACAGATATACGTGTAAAACCCCGGACATTCGAAATAATTAATAAAAAACCCCCGGACAGCCCGGACAGCCCCCCAAAAGAGGACTTGTCTGGGCAAAAGAGGACGTATGGTAAGCCTAAGTTAGACCAGTTTGCCGGCCACTGCTACAGAGCTGACAATGAGGTTATATCTTGTCTTCTTCTCTGGAGTCCTGCCTCAAAGCAGACCAGAGGTAGAAAACTGTTGTTCCCTGATGTCATCGCTATAGGGACACATGCATCAGTAAGCAAGAACTGGGGATGGCAAGGAAGGACCGGGAAGTCTGGCGTGGCATTGTGGAATCCATGATCTCTATCTGATATAAACGATATACGTCACACGGCGAAAACGTCGGCTGAACAAAGTTGCATCCAAGGGAAACGGTGCTATTGACCAGTGTTATTTTCGTCGACTAATACTATGATGAAAAATGTTCGTCAACTACCTTTTTTCACTGACAAAAACTACATAAAAACTATATAAAAACTAAGCAACTAGGACTAAATATACTGCCAATTTCGTCAACAAATAAAAACTAGACAGAAATGTGAAGAAGTGGAAAAATGACAAACGTCAGATTTCCTATGAAATCCTCCACGACTGTCTGAGATCCTACCAATCCTCAGTAAAGACAGCCAAGTCAGATTACTTTGCCAATCTAATTAACAAAAATTGTAACCGACCCCTAATACTCTTTAAAACCATAAACACCATTCTAAACCCTGCCGTCTCCGCTGCCACTACTCCCACCCCGGACATAGCTACATGTGAGAATTTTAGGAACTTCTTTACAGACAAAATCTCTATCAGAGCACTCATCCTACCCCCTGCCTCATACCACGCAGTAACTCATTTAGCAGCAAGCCACCTTACACATTTTTCACCTATATCATCCTCCCACCTGTCCGAGGTTCAGCTCAGTGGCCTTGTGGTTAGAGTGTCCGCCCTGAGACTGGGAGGTCGGGGTTCGATCCCCGGCCGGGTCATACCAAAGACTAAAAATGGGACCCAGTGCCTCCCTGCTTGACACTCAGCATCAAGGGTTGGATTGGGGGTAAGTCCCTGCGACATACTAGCGTCATGTCCTGGGGGTGTACTTGTACATCAAGCTGCCTCACGCTACAGAAGCAGGAGATAGGCTCCTGCCCCTATGGGCCTCATGGCTCGGCAAGGCTACTTACTTACTTACCTGTCCGAGGTGGTCTCTCATTTAAAACCCACCTTTTGCCCCTCTGACACTATTCCCTCTCGCCTCTTTAAAGATGTATTCACGACCATCTCCCCCCTCATTTTTGACATTATCACCAGTAGTTTGGAAACAGGAATTGTCCCCTCCAGTTTTAAGCATGCCACCATTCAGCCCTTACTAAAAAAAAACAGGCCTTGACCCCAATGATCACAATAACTTTCGACCCATTTCAAAATTACCCTTCCTCTCAAAAATCCTAGAAAAAGTTGTTTTCTCACAGGTTTCATCCTACCTAAACTCATTCTCCATCCTGGACAAATTCCAATCAGGTTTTAGAACACGACACAGAACTGAAACTGCCCTGCTAAAAGTACATAATGACTTTCTTTTAACAGTCGACTCGGGATATTCAAGAGACTAATGACTAAAACTATAAAATCAAAATGTCCTGCCAAAAACAATACTGCTCCGCTGCCTCGGAGTGGCATGGGTGACATGTTGTCATCATGGTGAAAATAAGCATAATACAGAGAACAGAGAACAGAGAACACACTATGGGCTGTATTTTGCGTGTCTTAAGTACCAGGTCTTATTACTTAACTTAACTTAAGACCTGGAGGCGTGATCAATGCCATTTGGCTATTCTGAGTGGCCAAAGAGCATTGACCACGCCTCCAGGTCTTAAGTTAAGTCATAAGTCATTCAAAAACATTTGTTTGTTTTTGTTTGTTTTTTATTTATTTTGTATTTTTTCATAATATAGGCCATATCTAAGCCCGGTTTAGATTTCTTAGATTTCTCACAATCAATGGCCAGAACCTTATAGTTTCAATTTGAGTTATGTTCAAAAATGGTAGGCGCAATAAGCCTCGGCTTCTGCCTTCACCTTTTCGGTACCACTAGTTATTAGTGGATATTAATGTATGTACGTCTGTATGTAATCCTTTTTCCTGTATGGACCGAAATAAAATCTATCTATCTATCTATCTATAAGACCTGGTACTTAAGACACGCATAATACTGCCCTATGTGTCCAAATGTATTTAGGATGGGATCGGCTCCGTTTAGGTCAGACCGCGGGTCAAAACCGTCCAATCCTTCTCGCCGGGCCGTTTCTGGGGGCGAGCGCGGCAAATTAAATGTTTCTCGGCTCCGTAGCGGTTCGGTTCATATATTACAGGTCCCGCTTCGGACCGGGTCCAATTTTATGGACCCCGTGCTGCCCTCTACATCTACAATATATGCTGTTTCTTTTTTATGTTTTTTTTTTTAAAACAGCTCTCCAGCTGTTATAAAAAAGGGAAAGCACAGGAAGAGTGTTGCAGAGTGTTGCAGTTTGCTCAGATTGTTATTCAGGGATGTTGTCATGTTGACGAGAACACGTTCACTTATGTAAGGCGTGTGTGTGCGTGTGTGTGTGTGTGCGCGTGTGTGTGTTCGTGTGTGTGTGTGTGTGTGTGTGTGTGTGTGTGTGTGTGTGTGTGTGTGTGTGTGTGTGTGTGTGTGTGTGTGTGTGTGCGTGTGTGTGTGTGCGCGTGTGTGTGTGTGTGTGTGCCAACTGCCAAGAGAGCTGTGAACAATCTATAATGAGCAGACTGAAATAGGGCTATGTTTATGTTTGTTATTTTAATAAATGTGTGTGTGTGCGTTTGTGTGTGTGTGTGTGTGTGTGTGAGCATGTGCGCGTCCATGCGCGTGAGCGTGCGTGTGCGTGCGTGTTACTTTTCAAGATTAAAGTCACAAGTATAGTAGCAGATCTACTGAACAAGCTTCGTGCCACGTTTGCCCATGGCCCTGTACCATGAGCCTGTGTGCGTGTGCGTGTGTGCGTGCGTGCGTGCGTGCGTGCGTGCGTGCGTGCGTGTGTGTGTGTGTGCGCGTGTGCATCATGGCAGTGGAGATGAGATATCCTCCCTGCCTCATCCATCTTCATGCGGTTGGCTGCCGATGACATGTCTACACACGACATGAACACACACACCGCACGCACGCACGCACGCACGCATGGCATTCCAATCAAACGCCCCGCCCCCCTTGTGTCCCCCCTATAGCTGTGTTTCCCCTCCTGTAATGTTATGCTAATTGAGTCGATATGCAAATGAGCTCTCGGAATAAATAGTCTCACACGGGGTTTTCGCAGAGATGCTATTTGTATTGTCGTTGTTTTGTTTTGTTTAGTGTTGTCGTAAAATGTAAAACCCTTTGACAGAGGAAGACACTCGGATAGAAGAATGTGAGCGGTTTCCAAAGTGGGGTCTGGGGACCCCCAAGGGGTCCTTGAGGGAGTTCCAGGGGGTCCCCAGATAAATGATATAGTTAGAAACCAAATGGACCCTTATGGGTCTGTAACTCAGAGAGTGTACACATGGAACCAAATGGACCCTTACGGGTCTGTAACTCAGAGTGTACGAATGGAACCAAATGGACCCTTATGGGTCTGTAACTCAGAGTGTAACACATGGAACCAAATGGACCCTTATGGGTCTGTAACTCAGAGTGTACGAATGGAACCAAATGGACCCTTATGGGTCTGTAACTCAGAGTGTACGAATGGAACCAAATGGACCCTTATGGGTCTGTAACTCAGAGTGTACGAATGGAACCAAATGGACCCTTATGGGCAGGGCCGGTCCTGAGCAATCTGGCGCCCCAAGCAGGATTTTTCGCGGCGCGCCCCCCCCCCCCCCCCCCCTCAAAAAATAAAAAAAATAAAAAAGTGTCTTTTTTTTTTTTTTTTTTTACTTTGTCCCAAAAATTGAGGAGACACTGGGGGTCCATTGGGGAGGCACTGTGGGGACACTGGGGAGGCTCTGTGGAGGCACTGGCGAGACACTGGCACTGGGGAGACACTGGGGAGGCACTGGGGAGGCACTGGGGGGGCACTGGGGGGGCGCTGGGGGGACACGGTGCAGACAGAGTTGGGACAGAGTAAAAAAAAAAAATGTAAAAAAAAAAAAAAAAAAAATGTTTTTTTTTTTTTTTTTTTTTTGGCGCCCCTCCCCCATGGCGCTCGAAGCCGTTGCTTCGTCGGCCTGTAGGAAGAACCGGGCCTGCTTATGGGTCTGTAACTCAGAGTGTACGAATGGAACCAAATGGACCCTTATGGGTCTGTAACTCAGAGTGTACGAATGGAACCAAATGGACCCTTGTGGATCTGTAACTCTGAGAGTGTACAAATGGAACCAAATGGACCCTTATGCATGGGTCTGTAACTCTGAGAGTGTACAAATGGAACCAAATGGACCCTTATGCATGGGTCTGTAACTCTGAGAGGGTACAAATGGAACCAAATGGACCCTTATGGGTCTGTAACTCTGAGAGGGTACAAATGGAACCAAATGGACCCTTATGGGTCTGTAACTCTGAGAGTGTACAAATGGAACCAAATGGACCCTTATGGGTCTGTAACTCTGAGAGGGTACAAATGGAACCAAATTGACCCTTATGCATGGGTCTGTAACTCTGAGAGGGTACAAATGGAACCAAATGGACCCTTATGGGTCTGTAACTCTGAGAGTTTACAAATGGAACCAAATGGACCCTTATGGGTCTGTAACTCTGAGAGGGTACAAATGGAACCAAATTGACCCTTATGCATGGGTCTGTAACTCTGAGAGGGTACAAATGGAACCAAATGGACCCTTATGGGTCTGTAACTCTGAGAGTTTACAAATGGAACCAAATGGACCCTTCAAAGCCTTCAAAGCAACACAAACGTTGAGCTGGTTTGAACTTCAGCTACAAAGCTACAAATACGCTGTGTAGCTTTGCATCTTCGCATCTTTGCATCTTCACATCTTTTGCATCTGCCCACGTGTGAATTGCAGCATATAATAAATGAATGCCTTATAGCTGTCGGTGCATCGCTACGCAGTCTAAATCCAAAGTGTTCCTTTAACACATTCTGGGTGGGAACCCCTTTTGGTGTTTTAAAGCATTATGTTACACTTTGCCGCGCTACGAGCTTGTAGATCTGCTATTTTTATATAATATGTATTCTTTCAGAGCGAACGTTTTTAACTCAAACATTTGCTTCTGGGGGGAAGGTCCCTGGAACAACATATTTTCAGATGGGGGTCGGCGGGCCAATTACATATAATCTTGGAGGTCCTTGACATGAAAATGTTTGAGCACCACTGACATTAGAAACATGAGTTTTTCAGAAAACTGTCAGGATTTAGAAGACATTTGTAGAATCGTCCTCAGGTCATCTACACTGCACACACATGGACCAGAAAGGGCTCCATGTCAGAGTGAAACCAACTGATTATTAGACAGAGGTAATAATAAAGGAAAAGCTCTCTTGCCTCCCATAAAGTTCCCATGGAGGCTGTGTGTGCAGCCAGAGACCGCTCGCTGTGTGTGTGTGTGTGTGTGTGTGTGTGTGTGTGTGTGTGTGTGTGTGTGTGTGTGTGTGTGTGTGTGTGTGTGTGTGTGTGTGTGTGTGTGTGTGTGTGTGTGTGTGTGTGTGTGTGTGTGTCTGCGTGCGTGCGTGCGTGCGTGCGTGCGTGCGTGCGTGCGTGCGTGCGCGCGCGTGCGTGCGTAGCTGGAGGCCGCTATCTTGGCAGGAGTCTCGGAAATTGTGGGTCTTTGTGTTGGCTCAGCGGGGATTGAATCGATGAATCTGTCATTGTTGGGGTTTTTATTAAATGCAATATTCTTTGGTTATAATATTTAATGGGCCACAACCTCCAGGCTGTTCTCTCACTGAGAGAGAGAGAGAGAGAGAGAGAGACACTAGGTGCGTTTCCATAAAGCCTTTTTTTGCGCATTAAGGCTCTTGCGCAAAATCTCCTGGATGGAAACACCTCAAAATGCGAATAAGTCTCAATTTTTCGCAAAAACACTTTTTCGCTTGAAGGTGGCGGATTTTTGGGGCTATATCGAAAAAGTGAAATGCGCAAATGGGGTATGGAAACACTTGCGGAAAAGATTTGTAATTAGAAAGCATTGAACTCGCATTATATCGCTTTTGAACAGTTGGAAAAGAAGGAAAAAAACCGCGATGGTTTGATCATGGAAGTTAGATGAATATAATTCTGTATAAGGATTACCTTTCGTCGCACGATGGTGTCGTGCAGATAACAATAGGATGTACAAGACCAAGTGCCTGATGAGACGCGTTGTCAGCTTATAGATCAGTTCTGAACTTCTGACACAATGTACTGTGGTAAATATTAAGAAGCGCATATCAAGCAGTGTGTGTGTGTGTGTGAGAGAGAGAGAGAGAGAGAGACAGAGACACCGAGAGAGACACAGAGAGAGAGACACAGAGAGAGACACAGAGACAGAGAGAGAGAGAGAGAGAGAGAGAGAGAGAGAGAGAGAGAGAGAGAGAAAGAGGGTCATTAAGTTGCTGTTATGTTTCTGTCTGTTAATTTATTTTCATTGTTACTGTATTGCTTGTAGTTAATTATTGTTGGGATGTTTGTTGTTGTCTCTGTGTGCGCAATGTTGACTTTTGTTTTGTTGTATGTATGCTTTGGCAATATAGAACATATTTATCATGCCAATAAAGCCTTTTGAAATTGAAATTGAATTGAGAGAGAGAGACAGAGAGAGAGTCTGCTTTGTGCGTCCGCTCTCATGGGTGTGTGGGAGGAGAACGTGAATTTCGCCGCCGTAGTAAAGGTGGTCGCACACTGGACGCGTTTTTCGGAAAACCGACAGAAAAACGCAGCAAAGAAATCCGTAAACGCGTCCAGTGTGCTGATCTGATATTTAAAAATATATATCATGGAAAACAAAGTGACAAATGTGGAATATTTTTAAACAGAACAACAAACGAACTTCTGATTGACCAGATGACAATACATATATTTTTTTATTATCTATTTTCTCTTAGTGTAGATAACCAAGTGTTATATTTTTTAATTAGAATACTTTTGTTGTATTTTTATATAGTCCAATCATGTATTTAGGAAAATCTATCAGATCTACAAGCTCACCGAGTGGCGCGCTACGAGCTTGTAGGTCTGCTATTTTTGAAAAATCGTGAAAATATTTATTTTCAGAAAACTGGAGGACTTTTTTAATTTTGAGGTCAGGCCTAAATGGGTTAAGGTCCATGTCACCAATTCGCCTGTCATTTATTTATGTACACCACCAGAAATCACTGCCATGCTGCTGTGAATGAATCCTGAATGCTCTTTAACCCGCTCTGAACAGAAACTCCTGTTGGTGTTTTTAAGATCTACAAGCTTGTAGCGCGGCACTCAGTCTGCTATCTTTGAAAAATCGTGAAAATGCGGCGCAAATCTTTGAAATATATATTCCTTTCAGAGCGAACGTTTTTTTAACTCAAATCTTTGGACCCCTTTTCCGGACGGACCGGCGGAAGTTGTTGATGTGTGCGTTTTCATCAGCTAAACAGGGGAGGGAGTTTTTCGATGACGTCTCACTCTTGCGTGTCACCGAGGATTGCCCAGCAGGCGTGCCTGGGCTATAGAGCCATGCGATCCGTTCTCATATCAATAAACTTCGTCTTTTGGACAATACTTCGTCCTGGGCGTCAGGCGTTACTAATAGAAAGGACAAAGTACTTCGTCCTGGGCGATGGAGTGTTAACATGATGAATAACAATCTCTCTCTCTCTCTCTCTCTCTCTCTCTCTCTGTCTCTCTATGTCTCTCTCTCTCTCTTTCTCTCTCTCTCTCTCTCTCTCTCTCTCTCTCTGTCTCTCTATGTCTCTCTCTCTCTCTCTCTCTCTCTCTCTCTATGTCTCTCTCTCTCTCTCTCTCTCTCTCTCTGTCTCTCTATGTCTCTCTCTCTCTCTCTCTCTCTCTCTCTCTCTCTCTCTCTCTGTCTCTCTATGTCTCTCTCTCTCTCTCTCTCTCTCGTCTCTCTCTCTGTCTCTCTATGTCTCTCTCTCTCTCTCTCTCTCTCTGTCTCTCTATGTCTCTCTCTCTTCTCTCTCTCTCTCTCTGTCTCTCTGTCTCTCTATGTCTCTCTCTCTCTCTCTCTCTCTGTCTCTCTATGTCTCTCTCTCTCTCTCTCTCTCTCTCTCTCTGTCTCTCTATGTCTCTCTCTCTCTCTCTCTCTCTCTCTCTCTCTGTCTCTCTATGTCTCTCTCTCTCTCTCTCTCTCTGTCTCTCTATGTCTCTCTCTCTCTCTCTCTCTCTCTCTCTGTCTCTCTATGTCTCTCTCTCTCTCTCTCTCTCTGTCTCTCTATGTCTCTCTCTCTCTCTCTCTCTCTCTCTCTTCTCTCTCTCTCTGTCTCTCTCTCTCTCTCTCTCTCTCTCTCTCTCTCTCTCTCTCTCTTCTCTCTCTCTCTCTCTCTCTCTCTCAGATGCTGGC
>NC_136807.1:54656558-54666558 GCF_951216825.1 Electrona antarctica
CTAAAATGTCTGCTCTTTTGCGGTCCGTGGGACCGCTCTTAGAGCCCTCACCCTTTCTCCCCCACAAGCCGTGCTGTTCACACCTTCCTCCCGGCTGGAGACGGGCATTGTTCAAGCTAATGTGTCATTTGCATTCCAACCTACATGTGGAAGTCCACATGTAGGCAAACTTACATTACAAACTTACATAAACTAAATGTTGTTTTAGATGTTATATTTCTTATATGCGGTTTGCAGAAATAACGATGTCTGACTTTATTTCTCGAAACGGAAAAAGAAATATGTTGACTATACACACCATCTTTAGCATAATTATGTTGGAATAATAAAGTTTATAGCATTGTGACTATGTCGCGCATATTCATTTCATATATCAGCGCATCAAAAATATTTTTACTTTATTTTTCGGAGGGCACGCTAAACGAACAGTGTAAATAGGAACGTGGTATGGTACAGAAACTAGCTATAGCTAGCGCTATATTGAATATATAGCGCTCACATCGTCACTATAATTATAGTTTGGTAAACTGAAATGAAAAAGAAAATAACTTTTCTGCACGCGACCAGTGGAACTGATTTCCACGCATCACGGCTCTCTTTTTTCTCTCTCCCTCCCTCTCTCGTGGAGAGGGAGAAAATATCCAAGTAACTGACGGTGAGGTATGCGGAAGTGCATTTTAGATAACGCTGTAGCACTATTTGTGGCGGTGATGCGTCACATGACTTGATCTATCCTATGGTGTATATATAAACCGTGCTGCTGCTACGGATCTCTCTGCTGGCACAATAAATCAAATATATATAAATGACATCGATCATAGGCGGCGGCTAGGCCAGGCTTAGCCTTCCCAACAATTATGCTGGGTATTTTTAAAATATATATAGGCTAATATGTGGCTAGCCGGCCGCTCCCAAACTCCCAACTCCTTTGTCTGTAGCCTAAACTTTTCTGATTTGCACGCACGCACGCACAGCTGTCGCGCATATTCATTTCATATATCAGCGCATCAAAAATATGGTGAAATATGGTGTGTTGACTGACTGGCGTATTGTTTCCACCTATCTATTGAGCATAGCTAAATAAATACATGTTGAAAAATAACTTTGAGTTGTCCTGTCGAGTTGAAACGCTGCCTTGAATTAGTTGGAATGTGACATTTAGAAGACAATGGCAAGTCGTCAACCCCCCGCCACGGGGGGAGAGGTGTGAAGAGATGCAGGGAGAGAGTGGCCAATGGAATTGCACGAAAAACACCGGTCAGCCTGACCGTTAGCCGTCATAGTAGTAGTGATTTTAATTCAGACATGCTAGTGTTAAAGGACCACTTCACCACTTTTCAACATCTCTTCATATAATTGGTCCTGATAAATGTTCATGATAAAACACCACCATTTTTTCCTACTCAGTCTGTGTCTCATAGGAGGGCTTTGGGCAGTTCGGACACCCGTCCACCAGTGACATCATCATTAGGCAGATTTGTTTTTAACTCTTTGAGAGTTTCATGGATTTCTATATAGTTTTTAGACTTCTCTATGGCAGAATGGCGTTTTTGAATGATTTATTGAAAATTCTCTGTTGTGAATGTGTGACAACGAAAGACCTTCAGAGAAAGCTTGGCTTGTCTGCTTCCAGGAAAAAAATGAACTGAGTTGATAAAATGTTTAGTTGTGGTGTTGGAAGCCATTTAAAAGAGCCTGCATTTACACTGGGTAGTGTTTCTAGGACAACAAAAAAAGTTATGACCGGTTGAAGTTTTATTTTCTAAATAACTTTTTTTCTGCTGGGCGTACATAGCCATGCAATATCTCATTTTAAAGGGTGAGTTGTCTAGTTCAATTAAAATAAAATAAAAAGTTTCTCACATGTACCACTGTAGATATTTTGCCATCTATAAATAGCATGGTCAGTCATGATCAATCTGACCTATCCAGCTAAAAGTCCCCCTAGCTCTGAAATGGAACATCATATAAACTCAATTCTTTTTTGGGGTAAAATTAGACATTCTAACGCACATTTTGATATATACCATGTTTACATAGTCTTACCAGTACTGTGTCTATTCATGCATGTATCTCAAAAACCTGTTGTGAAGAAACAGTTTTGATAAAAAACTCATCCAAGGACATTGTTTTGATATGACTTTGTGCCCATGATATGTATCAAAATATAGACTTGAATGTATACTGTATTATAACAAAAAAATTGGGTTCTTACCATCTACCGTTACAGAGTAAATCACAGTTGAAACTCGCTTAGTCAAACCATAAACCTCAGACTAGTGAACAAAATAGCCATGACAGGTCTAACTCATTGTAAAAGCTTGTCTTTTATTTTTTATGACTACTAACATAATACAATTATAATAAATATTACAGAAAATAAATAGGCCTACATACAAAACAGTTGTCCCCAAACTCCCCAGTGTCCCCAAACCACTGCATTCCAGTTGTTCTTGACGGTGTGTGTGTGTGTAGGCTAAATTAAAAAAAAAACAACTGAAATGAATGAATGCATCCGGTTCAGTGTCGGAGAACTCCATCGCAGTCTTGACTCTTCGTCTTCATCATCATCATCATCATCATCATCATCCTCCTCCTCCGATGCCAGTTCTAAATATATAAAAATAAACATTTAGCTGTAGTCAGCCCGGCCAATAGCCAGTTGGGGGGGGGGGGGGGGACGTAGGCTATCTGACATCATCGTCATCATCATCATCACACGGAGACACACTAAACAATGTACAATCATGATTGTATACAATATACAATGAATGCAATTATCATGCAAGCTCAGACGTCAATGAAACGTCATACAGATCTTATATAATACGCTACTGTTAGCTTCACTCCCCGTCCCCCCTCCGATCCTTGTAGCAACGTCATCATAACCACGCGTTGCTTCAGTAAACGATGCATGTTTGTTCTCCGTCTTTGTAGACAGTAAATAAAAGGAGCGAACATTACTCTAAAGATCAGATCGCCTATAAGGCACGCTACAATATAAAATACTTGTACTGCCATGCGTGCATGCCTGCTACGATACATTTGTACTGCACCAACCAACCGATCGACACCAACCCCCCCCTCCAGCCCTTAGCCAGCACCAATGCACCGACCAACACCATTAGCCAGCACCTTCGGTGCTGGCTAATGGCTGGGGGCCATCGTGGTGAGTCATTCTGGCGTCATGATCTGACTAGTAGTAGTAATTATCCAAGCATCTATTTGTAGCGATCATCTTATGATTTCTGATCACTATAGAAGGGCATTTTCTACAATAAGATTACCTCAAAACATTCCGGGTTGATCGTCTTCTTCAATGGTTTCCCGGTATAGCTCATCGGACGACGATGGGGAGACAATGAAAAAAGGAGGGAGGGAGCAGCGAGTCTCGCTGTAAGCACTGGACCAGGGCTACTCCGCCTGGAGAAGGCGACTGGGACGCGTATGGATCAATACTACTACCACAAAACTCGCTCAAATAAATAGTACTGCTTTCAACTTTTTCTGCTAGAAAATCGCTCGGGCGAGACGGCAAACAGGCAAAACAATGAAAACTATGAAGACTCCCTCTGCCCCCACTGTTTACAGGGGGTGGGACCAGCTTCCAATGGCAACACGTACACGTGTGTCACGTGACACGGGTTTTCTGGGTAATGTAGTTGGAATATAAGCTCAGGAATTTAAACAGCGCTTCGGAGCATATTAATATGTTTAGATTAATCAAAAAAGAGAAAGACGCCAATTGGCGTCATTGCTCATTTACGGAATTCTGATGAAGACGCCAATTGGCGTCTTTGCTCTTCTAAGGGTTAAACAAGATTTGTTTTAAAATATATTTAGATTTTTATTATCGTGAGAACGATGGCTTCAACTTTTGCATTGCAACTTTTCAGGAAAAGAAAGCCTGCCGGTTCTATTAGCTTGGATTCACCATCGATGATGTCACTGGTGGACGGGTTTCTGAACTGCCCACAGCCCTCCTATGAGACACAGACCGAGTAGGAAAAAATGGTGGTATTTTATCATGAACATTAGTTAGGACCAATTATAGGAAGAGAAGTTGAAAAGTGGTGAAGTGGTCCTTTAATCATTTAACCCATTTAGACCGTACGACGTGTGGGAATCCAACCGACGGGTCCAAAGGCGCATTTTCATTGATATCAACCCGAGATAAAAAATATTCTGAATTTTCTTTTCTTTTCTTTTCTCAACATGTCAATGTTGTCAATGGGGCTCTATGGGCTGGCAAGTATAGTGTGGACTAACAATAAGCCATGATTCCAACTGACTCCCTGTACTCACTATAGTGTGGACTAACAATAAGCCATGATTCCAACTGACTCCCTGTACTCACTATAGTGTGGACTAACAATAAGCCATGATTCCAACTGACTCCCTGTACTCACTATAGCGTGGACTAACAATAAGCCATGATTCCAACTGACTCCCTGTACTCACTATAGCGTGGACTAACAATAAGCCATGATTCCAACTGACTCCCTGTACTCACTATAGCGTGGACTAACAATAAGCCATGATTCCAACTGACTCCCTGTACTCACTATAGCGTGGACTAACAATAAGCCATGATTCCAACTGACTCCCTGTACTCACTATAGTGTGGACTAACAATAAGCCATGATTCCAAGTTGGAATCATGGCTTATTGTTAGTCCACGCTATAGTGAGTACAGGGAGTCAGTTGGAATTTCCAACTGACTCCCTGTACTCACTATAGCGTGGACTAACAATAAGCCATGATTCCAACTGACTCCCTGTACTCACTATAGCGTGGACTAACAATAAGCCATGATTCCAACTAACTACCTGTACTCACTATAGTGTGGACTAACAATAAGCCATGATTCCAACTGACTCCCTGTACTCACTATAGTGTGGACTAACAATAAGCCATGATTCCAACTGACTCCCTGTACTCACTATAGCGTGGACTAACAATAAGCCATGATTCCAACTGACTCCCTGTACTCACTATAGTGTGGACTAACAATAAGCCATGATTCCAACTGACTCCCTGTACTCACTATAGTGTGGACTAACAATAAGCCATGATTCCAACTGACTCCCTGTACTCACTATAGTGTGGACTAACAATAAGCCATGATTCCAACTGACTCCCTGTACTCACTATAGTGTGGACTAACAATAAGCCATGATTCCAACTGACTCCCTGTACTCACTATAGCGTGGACTAACAATAAGCCATGATTCCAACTGACTCCCTGTACTCACTATAGTGTGGACTAACAATAAGCCATGATTCCAACTGACTCCCTGTACTCACTATAGTGTGGACTAACAATAAGCCATGATTCCAACTGACTCCCTGTACTCACTATAGCGTGGACTAACAATAAGCCATGATTCCAACTGACTCCCTGTACTCACTATAGCGTGGACTAACAATAAGCCATGATTCCAACTGACTCCCTGTACTCACTATAGTGTGGACTAACAATAAGCCATGATTCCAACTGACTCCCTGTACTCACTATAGTGTGGACTAACAATAAGCCATGATTCCAACTGACTCCCTGTACTCACTATAGTGTGGACTAACAATAAGCCATGATTCCAACTGACTCCCTGTACTCACTATAGCGTGGACTAACAATAAGCCATGATTCCAACTGACTCCCTGTACTCACTATAGTGTGGACTAACAATAAGCCATGATTCCAACTGACTCCCTGTACTCACTATAGCGTGGACTAACAATAAGCCATGATTCCAACTGACTCCCTGTACTCACTATAGCGTGGACTAACAATAAGCCATGATTCCAACTGACTCCCTGTACTCACTATAGTGTGGACTAACAATAAGCCATGATTCCAACTAACTCACTATAGTGTGGACTAACAATAAGCCATGATTCCAACTA
Source organism: Electrona antarctica (assembly GCF_951216825.1). Lineage (NCBI taxonomy): Eukaryota > Metazoa > Chordata > Actinopteri > Myctophiformes > Myctophidae > Electrona > Electrona antarctica. The sequence continues at coordinate 54,662,466 of NC_136807.1, forward strand.
ACTCCCTGTACTCACTATAGTGTGGACTAACAATAAGCCATGATTCCAACTAACTCCCTGTACTCACTATAGTGTGGACTAACAATAAGCCATGATTCCAACTAACTCACTATAGTGTGGACTAACAATAAGCCATGATTCCAACTAACTCCCTGTACTCACTATAGTGTGGACTAACAATAAGCCATGATTCCAACTAACTCCCTGTACTCACTATAGTGTGGACTAACAATAAGCCATGATTCCAACTAACTCACTATAGTGTGGACTAACAATAAGCCATGATTCCAACTAACTCCCTGTACTCACTATAGTGTGGACTAACAATAAGCCATGATTCCAACGAACTCCCTGTGCGTTGCGTAGTTTTTTCCTCCCATGGCCCAGTTCTGTTCCACTGAGCTCGGTGAGACTGTGTGTGTGTGTTTGTCTGTGTGTGTGTGTGTGTGTGTGTGTGTGTGTGTGTGTGTGTGTGTGTGTGTGTGTGTGTGTGTGTGTGTGTGTGTGTGTGTGTGTGTGTGTGTGTGTGTGTGTGTGTGTGTGTGTGTGTGTGTGTGCGTGCGTGCGGGGGCTATACTTTCATCTCTCTCATTGTAATGCCATCCTCTCAGATCTCTAACATAATAAAGCCTCCAGTATTCATAAACATTCATAACATTCTTTCCCATACCCCCCCCCCCCACACACACACACACACACACACATGCACACATGCACACACACACACACACACACACACACACACACACACACACACACACACACACTACTTCCATTCTCTCTCTATCCCTCATTTATTCCTGACACACATTTCTAATACTGTGTTTCTTCACTAGTCCGATCCAGAAGATCGGACTAGTTAGAGTCTAACTAGTCCGATAGTCCGATAGTCTAACTGATCATATTCTGAATTACTGAAAAGAGTTCCGTTTGAATTAAATTCAGATGTCAAAATAATCTATAACTAAAAAGTTATGCTTCTAAATTTCATCAAATATGCTCTATATTAGTTATGTATTTATTTAAAGCAGTGGCTCTCAAAGGTGTGATCCAGGGACCCTCATGGTTCCTTGAGGTGGTTCCAAATGGACCCATTATAGTTCTGTAACTGAGAGTGTAACACATGGAACCAAATGGACCCTTACAGGTCTGTAACTCTGAGAGTGTAACACATGGAACCAAATGGACCCTTACTGGTCTGTAACTGAGAGTGTACTATAGTACAAATGGAACCAAATGGACCCTTACAGGTCTGTAACTGAGAGTGTACTATAGTACAAATGGAACCAAATGGACCCTTACAGGTCTGTAACTCTGAGAGTGTAACACATGGAACCAAATGGACCCTTACAGGTCTGTAACTGAGAGTGTACTATAGTACAAATGGAACCAAATGGACCCTTACAGGTCTGTAACTCTGAGAGTGTAACACATGGAACCAAATGGACCCTTACAGGTCTGTAACTCTGAGAGTGTAACACATGGAACCAAATGGACCCTTACAGGTCTGTAACTCTGAGAGTGTAACACATGGAACCAAATGGACCCTTACAGGTCTGTAACTCTGAGAGTGTAACACATGGAACCAAATGGACCCTTACAGGTCTGTAACTCTGAGAGTGTAACACATGGAACCAAATGGACCCTCACAGGTCTGTAACTCTGAGAGTGTAACAAATGGAACCAAATGGACCCTCACAGGTCTGTAACTCTGAGAGTGTAACACATGGAACCAAATGGACCCTTACAGGTCTGTAACTCTGAGAGTGTAACACATGGAACCAAATGGACCCTTACAGGTCTGTAACTCTGAGAGTGTAACAAATGGAACCAAATGGACCCTTACAGGTCTGTAACTCTGAGAGTGTAACACATGGAACCAAATGGACCCTTACTGGTCTGTAACTCTGAGAGTGTAACACATGGAACCAAATGGACCCTTACAGGTCTGTAACTCTGAGAGTGTAACACATGGAACCAAATGGACCCTTACAGGTCTGTAACTCTGAGAGTGTAACACATGGAACCAAATGGACCCTTCATGTCTGTAACTCTGAGAGTGTAACACATGGAACCAAATGGACCCTTACATATCTGTAACTCTGAGAGTGTAACACATGGAACCAAATGGACCCTTACAGGTCTGTAACTCTGAGAGTGTAACACATGGAACCAAATGGACCCTTACAGGTCTGTAACTCTGAGAGTGTAACACATGGAACCAAATGGACCCTTACAGGTCTGTAACTCTGAGAGTGTAACACATGGAACCAAATGGACCCTTACAGGTCTGTAACTCTGAGAGTGTAACACATGGAACCAAATGGACCCTTACAGGTCTGTAACTCTGAGAGTGTAACACATGGAACCAAATGGACCCTTACAGGTCTGTAACTCTGAGAGTGTAACACATGGAACCAAATGGACCCTTACAGGTCTGTAACTCTGAGAGTGTAACACATGGAACCAAATGGACCCTTACAGGTCTGTAACTCTGAGAGTGTAACACATGGAACCAAATGGACCCTTACAGGTCTGTAACTCTGAGAGTGTAACACATGGAACCAAATGGACCCTTACAGGTCTGTAACTCTGAGAGTGTAACACATGGAACCAAATGGACCCTTATAGGTCTGTAACTGAGAGTGTACTATAGTACAAATGGAACCAAATGGACCCTTTTATAACTTTTAACTCTGATACTGTACAAATGGAATCAAATGGGACTCTTATGGGTCCATTTGGTTTTACTCTCAGAGTTATGGGGGTCCTTGACATTAAAAAGTTTGAGAACCATGTATGTAATGGCTTAATTCTCTTATAAAAAGCATAAAAACCATCATATCTTATGCTTCGCTAGGTTGTACAAAATAATATTCGGTCAATTTAATTTGCAGAAGGACTCACCTCGCGCACATGTGCTCAGTGCTGCCTTGTCTGTGTTGTTGACATGGGCTTGCACGACAGAACTTGTATTTGTGACAGACACATAGTTCCTTTGGAGACAATACAATCTGCTTCTCATTGATCAGTCACAAAGCTAAGAAAACAGTAGCCTACTTTTTCTGCATGTCAATGGTTAGATAGTTCTTTGGCATTTTTTTATTTTGAACCTTCAGGTAAAACAGTAAAATAAAAATAATAAAAAAAGAACCACAATGCATATATTGTACAGGAATTGTCCCCTCCAGTTTTAAGCATGCCACCATTCAGCCCTTACTAAAAAAAACAGGCCTTGACCCCAATGATCACAATAACTTTCGACCCATTTCAAATTTACCCTTCCTCTCAAAAATTCTCACAGGTTTCATCCTACCTAAACTCATTCTCCATCCTGGACAAATTCCAATCAGGTTTTAGAACACGACACAGCACTGAAACTGCCCTGCTAAAAGTACATAATGACCTTCTTTTAACAATCGACTCGGGATATTCAAGAGACTAATGACTAAAACTATAAAATCAAAATTTCCTGCCAAAAACAATACTGCTCCGCTGCCTCGGAGAGGCTTGGGTGACATGTTGTCATCATGGTGAAAATAAGCATAATACAGCAGAGAACACACTATGGGCTGTATTTTGCGTGTCTTAAGTACCAGGTCTTATTACTTAACTTAACTTAAGAGGCGTGATCAATGCCATTTGGCTATTCTGAGTGGCCAAACAGCATTGACCACGCCTCCAGGTCTTAAGTTAAGTCATAAGTCATTCAAAAACATTTGTTTGTTTTTGTTTGTTTTTTATTTATTTTTATGTTTTCATAATATAGGCCATATCTAAGCCCGGCTTAGATTTCTTAGATTTCTCACAATCAATGGCCAGAACCTTATAGTTTTAATTTGAGTTATGTTCATAAAGGGTAGGCGCAATAAGCCTCGGCTTCTGCCTTCACCTTTTCGGTACCACTAGTTATTAGTGGATATTAATGTATGTACGTCTGTATGTAATCCTTTTTCCTGTACGGACCGAAATAAAATCTCTCTATATCTATCTATAAGACCTGGTACTTAAGACACGCATAATACTGCCCTATGTGTCCAAATGTATTTAGGATGGGATCAGCGCCGTTTAGGTCAGACCGCGGGTCAAAACA
>NC_136807.1:54669058-54674058 GCF_951216825.1 Electrona antarctica
GCGCGCGCGCGTGTGTAGCTGGAGGCCGCTATCTTGGCAGGAGTCTCGGAAATTGTGGGTCTTTGTGTTGGCTCAGCGGGGATTGAATCGATGAATCTGTCATTGTTGGGGTTTTTATTAAATGCAATATTCTTTGGTTATAATATTTAATGGGCCACAACCTCCAGGCTGTTCTCTCACTGAGAGAGAGAGAGAGAGAGAGAGACACTAGGTGCGTTTCCATAAAGCCTTTTTTTGCGCATTAAGGCTCTTGCGCAAAATCTCCTGGATGGAAACACCTCAAAACGCGAATAAGTCTCAAAAACACTTTTTCGCTTGAAGGTGGCGGATTTTGGGGCTATATCGAAAAAGTGAAATGCGCAAATGGGGTATGGAAACACTTGCGGAAAAGATTTGTAATTAGAAAGCATTGAACTTGCATTATATCGCTTTTGAACAGTTGGAAAAGAAGAAAAAAAAACGCGATGGTTTGATCATGGAAGTTAGATGAATATAATTCTGTATAAGGATTACCTTTCGTCGCACGATGAGACACGATGAGACGATTTCGTGCCTGATGAGACGCGTTGTCAGCTTATAGATCAGTTCTGAACTTCTGACACAATGTACCGTGGTAAATATTAAGCGCATATCAAGCAACAGTCTGTAGCCTACGTGTGTGTGTGTGTGTGTGTGTGTGTGTGTGTGTGTGTGTGTGTGTGTGTGTGTGTGTGTGTGTGTGTGTGTGTGTGTGTGTGTGTGTGTGTGTGTGTGTGTGTGTGTGTGTGTGTGTGTGTGTACAGTGTGTGTGTGTGTGTGTGTTTATTGCGAGGCAGCAGAGGGTGGCTGGCTGTCGGAAAAAACACACTTTATTATAGGGACGAACACACACACACGCACACACACACGCACACACACACCTTGACTCTATAGTATGTCCATATAGAATATTCCCCGCGAATTAAGGATGTTTTAAAACTTGTATATAACGTGCCTGGCCCTGCATGGGCTATTCGATCCATGCATGCCTCATCTATTCTTATATTCATTGATGAAACACAAGTTACAGTTACACAACTGTTTTACAGCTGCAATCAATCAATCAATCAATCAATCAATCAATCAATCTAAACGCTATATATGCTCCAATCGAGTCCCATCGAGTCATGCGCCCCGAATATATTATAGCCTAGAAGTTCAACTCATAAACTTGGATTGCTTTTGTCGCACGTTGCATGTGGTGCAGATAACATTTATGTAGCCTACAATATCACAGTGGATGAGATGCGTTGAATCAGTTCTGTACTGCAGGGGTTCTCAACGTTTTTGGCCGGGGACCCCCGGAAATGCTTTGGCAATGTCTCGGGACCCCCGCCCCGCCCCCTCCCGACCCCCAATATAAATTGACTGCTACAATAACCTTAAACCATTTTGGGCGGGAACCCCTTTTGGTGTTTTAAGCATTGTTATAATTTAGCTATTGAAAAATAGCAGCTCTACAAGCTCGTAGCGTGCCACCGAGTGGCGCGCTACGAGCTTGTAGGTCTGCTATTTTTGAAAAATCGTGAAAATAAAAATTTAAAAAATATATTTTTTTTATTTATTTTTTGTTTTTTTGAAAATAATTTGGGGACCCCCTAAAATAATTTGGCGACCCCCCGAGGGGTCGCGACCCACGGGTTGAGAACCCCTGCTGTATTGTGGTAAGAAGCACAAATCAGGCAACAGTAAACTATGGGCGGCTATACATGTACGTGTATCTGTTTCTGTGTGTGTTGTGTTTGCGAGGAGCATGCAGCAGGCTGTCGGGGAGAAAAACATCTTTAGGCTATTATTTATTAATGTGTCCGGCTTATAGTTAAATGTCCCTTAAATGGAAAGTCTACAATCTAGTGATTCTAGTCTTATTAGCTATATAGTTAATTAAATTCCGAGGAGCCGATGGACAAAAACCTGTCCCCGGACAGCCTCTGCACAGCACAAAGGACTTGTAGCCCAATTGCCAACCAGGCAGTCCGTGTATAATATTTTTGTATAGCCTAAAAGAACATCAAAAAGAAAAAAAATATAGGCTATGTCATATAACGGTAAGGCTCACTTTACTGGCAAAATAGTGCCACCTACTGCTTATTTCATGAACTTATTTTGTATCTCCCGGGGCCGTGAGTCGAATAATCAGTGGAATGGAAACAAGAGACAATCCGCATTGTCTTTTTTCGACTTAATGAACATACGCTTCCTTTTTTCGCAAAGGCTTAATGGAACCGCACCTACAGAGAGAGACAGAGAGAGAGAGAGAGAGAGAGAGAGAGAGAGAGAGAGAGACAGAGAGACAGAGAGACACACAGAGAGAGACACAGAGAGAGACAGAGAGAGAGAGAGAGAGAGGGTCATTAAGTTGCTGTTATGTTTCTGTCTGTTGATTTATTTTCATTGTTACTGTATTGCTTGTTGTTCATTATTGTTGTGATGTTTGTTGTTGTCTCTGTGTGCGCAGAGAGTTGTTGTCTCTGTGTGCGCAGAGAGTTGTTGTCTCTGTGTGCGCAATGTTGACTTTTGTTTTGTTGTATGTATGCTTTGGCAATATAGAACATATTTATCATGCCAATAAAGCCTTTTGAAATTGAAATTGAATTGAGAGAGAGAGAGAGACAGAGAGAGAGTCTGCTTTGTGTGTCCGCTCTCATGGGTGTGTGGGAGGAGAACGTGAATTTCGCCGCCGTAGTAAAGGAACAATAATAAACAAAGATGGCAGCACCCAGAGTTGCATTTGTCCTGCAGAAAATTGTTAATAGTTAGGGCTTTTACAGCTAAATGTACTGCTCCTATACACACCACCACCGTTGGCAACAAGTGGACATGGGAATAGCATTCTCCTGTCTGATCTGTTTACATCGGAGCGGTTGCAGTGTTGCCAGATTGTGTGAGAGAAATAAGCAACCAGGTCTATGAAAACAACCCCAAAAGTGACCAGCTTATTTGAGAATAGCAGATCTACAAGTTTGCGTCGTGATGCGACGCGTTGTGAGCTTGTTGATCTGATATTTAAAAATATATATCATGGAAAACAAAGTGACAAATGTGGAATATTTTTAAACAGAACAACAAACGAACTTCTGATTGACCAGATGACAATACATATATATTTTTATTATCTCTTTTCTCTTACTGTAGATAACCAAGTGTTATATTTTTTAATTAGAATACTTTTGTTGTATTTTTATATAGTCCAATCATGTATTTAGGATAATCTATACAATCATGTCCTAAATGTTTTATTGTAGTCTATCTTGTAGCCTCTATAGGTAGCCCATTGGGCTACTTGCCTCATCCAGGCACTTTCCCTTTTCTGTATTTTTGTATTTCATTATTTAGTTTTTATAATGTGCTAAATAAAATAAAATAAAATCATAGGACCAAGACCAAAATAATCAACTATAACTTAACAAGCCAAAAAAGAAGCCCAAAGTCACTTATAATAAACAGACATGGCAACACTGGCATCATGTCTACTTCTCTCTTTTTGGGGCTTTGTGCCAGCTAGTGCTACAGCACCACCTACAGTCTGGCCATATATACTACAGGCACATTCAGGGCCGTGTGCCGTTTTGGTTGTTGTAGTGTAGACAGATAGGTTAATTGATTCGATGAAGTGTATACGGTAAACTTTTTGACACCGACTCAGTGATATCTTTTGAAACGTCTGGTAAACGGGGTCTCAGACTCCATCTTTAAAGGAGCATTCAGTGATTTGGGTGATTTGGAAAAACCCCCGGTCCGCCCCGGTAACAAAATGTGCACATGCACGCTCTACAGTGGGGGGAAGTGCAACAGGCCAACAGCATGTGCACCAAGGCCCGCCCCCACTCGATCATGATTGGAGGAAGGCCCCTCTCATCCTGATTGGATGAAGGCTTTGCCACCCGCCACCAAAACTGAACTGACCCCAGGGGCTCACTGGGGACAGGGAGGAACTCCTTATATGGTCAGCACACTCTATAGTAGGGAGGATTATCCAGAAAAAAAGAAAAAATAAGTGATATTTGAATTAAGTCAAATCACTGAATATACCTTTAAGCCCGTAGCACTTTGCCCTATAGCCTCGACGACCTTACAGGCGAATGCAATCTGGTGGAATAAAAGACGCCATCCATCCAGCATTCAATGCTTTGTTTTCATTCTATGAATATAGGCTTAATTTCATCAAATAAATGGTGGTCCGAACATGGCTCAAATGCCAGATAAAGAATGAATGGGCCTTGAAATGAAACGGGATGAGAAACCACTGCCACATACATGATGACAGACAACAGATGCAAAAGGTGGACGCGTTCGTTTTTGGTAAAGTCAATGAACAAAAGTACAACTTACATTGATTGTGTACACGACATGTACACGAGTACATTTTTCTCTCTGACATCAATGCGTCGCTGTTATGTGTATGGACGTGTGGACGAGGTGTTACCCCATTTCGTGCGGGAACCCCTTTTGGTGTTTTAAACATTATGTTATAATTTAGCTATTGAAAAATAGCAGATCTACAAGCTCATAGAGAGCTTGTAGGTCTGCTATTTTTGAAAAATCGTGAAAATATTTATTTCAGAAAACTGGAGGATTTAGAAGATTTTTTTTTAAATTTTGAGGTCAGTCCTAAATGGGTTAAGGTCCATGTCACCAATTCGCCTTTCATTTATGTATGTACGCAACCAGAAATCACTGCCATCATTGCCATGCTGCTGTGAATGAATCCTGAATGCTCTTTTAACCCGCTCTGGACGGGAAACCTCTGTTGGTGTTTTTAAGCATTGTGTTAAATACTTTAGCTGTTGAAAGATAGCAAATCGGCGGCCAAATACATATATTTCTGGGGGTCCTTGACATGAAAAAGGTTGAGCACCACTGACATATTAGCCTGGAACTCACCTATGCTTTCTATGGCATAGGCAGCTCCCGGCAGGATCCGCCGGCAGAAACGGTGCGCAGCTGCTGGACATGAGACTAATTCATTAGAGCGACAGAGA
>NC_136807.1:54681558-54726558 GCF_951216825.1 Electrona antarctica
TTTCCAGCCTCTGCCTCAGCTAATTGAGGCTCAACCAATCAGGCTCTGCCAGTGGGACGAATTGATTGCCAAGTACACTTTTCAGTTTGTAGTCTTCACACACACAGGCGCACACACAGATCTCCATGTGGGACACTGCGGCTGACAGTGAAAACGGGTGCTACCTAAACGTATATCATTAGGTTCCCAAGTTGCATCGTTCCCAAGTAGGCCGGTGGCCGACTGCGACGGACACGTACAGGTCTATAGTTCTGTGAATGTGAGATAGACCTTGGCTCTGGCAAGTGTGTCTGTCTTTGTCTGCACAGTGTGTGTGCGCGTGCACACAGGTTTCTAGCTAGCATAATGAGCGTGGCAGGGCCCAGCTGCTGGGGGGGGGGCGGCTGAGGTCTGGGCATTAACCCGACAGATGGAGCCCGGCCCGGGCTGGCCCGCTCTGCATATGGTGGGCAGGAGAGGAGAGAGAGAGAGAGGCTAGTGGAGCGCACGCACGCACGCACGCACGCACGCACGCACGCACGCACGCACGCACGCACACACGCACGCACACACACACACACACAGCAGCACGCTGCGAGACCTCCAACCCATTCTTGCTTATCATAAACCACGGTCAGCTAATCCACCGTGACCTGTGTGTGTGTGTGTGTGTGTGTGTGTGTGTGTGTGTGTGTGTGTGTGTGTGCGTGTGTGTGTGTGTGTGTGTGTGGGGGTGTGTGTGTGTGTGTGTGTGTGTGTGTGTGTGTGTGTGTGTGTGTGTGTGTGTGTGTGTGTGGGTCCTACTGGGGGTCTTGCTGTCAGTGTCATATGCCACATGCTATGTCATTTCCTATTGATCCCAAACACTGGCCCCTGCTGTAGTGCACGCACGCACGCGCACACACACACACACACACACGCACACGCACACGCGCACGCACACACACACATGCACACACTGGCCCCGGCACACCCTGCACACCCCCTGCTGTACCTTTCTTTCTCTCTCTCTCTCTCTCTCTCTCTCTCTCTCTCTGTTGTCTCTCGCTCACGTTTTGTCAAAGACATTTGCATAAACAGAACTCAGACGCAGCGGCATGGAGTCACAGTACAGAACAAACAGTTACATTATAGGAAACAAAGCATTTAAAACATGGAGTCACAGTACAGTACAAACAGTTACATTATAGGAAACAAAGCATTTAAAACATGGAGTCACAGTACAGTACAAACAGTTACATTATAGGAAACAAAGCATTTAAAACATGGAGTCACAGTACAGTACAAACAGTTACATTATCTATTATACAATTGAAAACATGTACGCAACCCAATACCCAAAATCACCAGCTACTACGCCACTGACACGCTGGGTGCCGAAGCCCAAGCAGGAGCAACACACACTGCAACAACACACTAACACGTCACAGACTTACCCTCCGCGTCGATCCACGGCTATCTCCTCATGTCGCGCCGCACGCCCACACTCAACACCACCCGCGTACAAATTGTCATTGCACTGCCACTAAAGCCGGCTCCCGTCCAGACTCACACACAATATCAATATCAATAATAAACACAAACACGCCACAAGCACCGACACCCCCGCCTAATTTGTTGCCACGTCTATGAAAACAAGCACAGAAAAAATGCCATTCAACACGCTACTTACACACACTACCACTCGCTTACAATACGCGGACCTGGCAACACTACATTCCCTCTCCCATTTGCTCAAAGCCCACCACGTGACCCACACACACATACCCAGAGCCTTAGAAAAAACATGGCTCTGCACATACCAAAAGAAGAAGAAGAATTACACACCGCACACACTGACTCTAACTTGGACAGTTCAAATCATGCAAACACGACCGCGTCGACACCTGGCGTGCTACAAGCGGGACGACCCGAGGCGCATATATGGATACGAACAACAACAACAACACCACACGCACACGCGCGCGCTGCAACAACAAACAGCTACGTACAGTGTGTGTGTGTGTGCGTGCGTGCGCGGGGGGGGATTTTGGATCGCCGCGCGATGCAGCGCAAATTGCACTACACTACACAGGGCTCGACAGTGCGACTACGTACTCGCATTTGCGACTTAAAATATCACCGTGCAAGTTGTACACTTCACTTTGTAGCACCGGTGCAACTACAGAATCCGATCTTTAAAGCTAAAAGTTGCGCAGTTTACATCCAAAAGAATGTGTCACTCTCTCGGTTCTGCACCGCTGCTGGAGAAGTATAGCACTGTCGAATGCAGCGCAACAAATCCCCCCCCCCCCCCCCCCCCCCCACCCCAGCGAGGGAGAAGAGAGCGAGAGAGAGAGAGAGTGGCAGTGGCAGCCAGCAGCGATGTAAGATGAGCCTGTGCATTTCACGCTTTCCACCCTATATAACTTCAACGCATAGGCAATCAAGTCAAGACCATTAATTAATGACAGCTGTGTAGGGGTGACGACTGCGTGATGCTTATATGTACAGGATTCTATAGGTCACCACTTTTGGTGTGACACACACACGGCTCCTGTCTCTGTTTACAATGCGTTGTCAAGATTTTGGAGAAGACTGATAGTTCATCCTTTAGTAATTAGGCTGTGGAAGTATTCACACTAGGCTACTTTTGGATTTATTGGGATTGGCAATTTGGGGAAAGGAGGAGGAGGAGGTGATCAAGCTCCACAAGACCACATTGGTGGCTCAAGGCTGCATTTATTTTCCTTTTTTTTCCTCTCGAGGGTGCATGGGATGATGTGACCCCCTCCAGCAGGCTAGGGAGCCCCGCTCAGGTTAGCGGAAAATGACCGCGGGGTGCGGGTTGCCAGGTTTTTTTATAAGTAAAGTATTCAAAACAAAACAAATTAAATTACAAAACATATATATATAACTAGAATTTCGCGGGCCTTCGGCCCGCTCATCCTCGCGCCATGCGATGCGTCGCAAATGGGAAGAAGGCAATGGCAAGCCATGATGTTTTCATTTATGCATTTGCTTGGAAAGCGCAAAGTTGCCAAGCTGGCTGAGTGGCCCTGTGTGGTTTTGTGTATTTGCGTATGAAAGCGAGCATGGCAAGGCGCAGGAACAGTATACTGTACTGTACTGTGCTGTACTGTAAGTCTTTGTACTGTACTGTACTCATGTGTACTGTTCTCTGTGCTGTTGTATGTGTTATTTTTTATTATTATTGTTATTACATGGATTAATATTCTGATGTACTGTACTGTTCTCTGTACTGTTGATATTATAGTTATTAGTGTTGTGTTATTATGTATTATTATTAGTATTATTATTACATGGATTAATATTCTGATGTGAGCTTTGTTTCTGTACTGTACTGTACTCATGTGTACTGTGCTGTTCTGTGTATTGTTGATATTATTGTTGTGATTAGTGTAGTGTTATTATTGTTTATGATTATTATGATTGAAAGAGCATGGCAAGGCGCAGGAACAGTATATTGTACTGTACTGTACTCATGTGTACTGTAGTGGACTGTTCTCTGTAGTGTTATTAGTGTTGTGTTCTTATTTATTATTATTATTATTACATGGATTAATATTCTGATGTACTGTACTGTTGTCTGTACTGTTGATATTATAGTTATTAGTGTTGTGTTATTATTTTTTATTATTATTATTATGACATGGATTAATATTCTGATGTGAGCTTTCTTTCTGTACTGTACTGTACTCATGTGTACTGTAGTGTTCTCTGTACTGTTGTTATGATTAGTGTAGTGTTGTAATTGTGTATTATTATTATTATTAGCGTTCTGTGGCGTGTGTGTGTGTGTGTGTGCGTGCCATTTCAGCTGCATCGCGAGGCGATACAACCCCCCCCCCCCCCCCCGCGCACGCACGCACGCACACACCACACACACACACACACACACACACACGTGTCTGCAGTGACACTGCGTTGTACACAGCTGTTCTATTTCATCCGTAGTGACTGGCAGAGGCAGTGGTTAACACTGGACGCAAATCATCCAGTGTTAAGCAGTCATCCAGGATTCATAGAACCATAGTAACATACGTAACTTACGTGTTGTGTTGCATCGCGTTGTTGCAGCGTGTGCGTGTAGTGTTGGTGGTGTTGTTGTGATCCATATATGCGCCGCGGTTCGTCCCGATTGTACCGCGCCAGGTGTCGACGCGGTCGTGTTTGCATGATTGTAACTGTATGTAATCGCGGCGCTCGCCATCCAAGTTAGAATCAGTGTAGAAGCTGTGTTGTTGTTGTTCTTCTTCTTCTGCTGTTGGTTTCCGGCAGGCTGTACACGTGTGTGTGTGCGCGCGTGTGTGTGTGTGCGTGTGTGTGTGTGTGTGTGTACTGTGTAACTTCCGGTAGTGTTTCCGGAAGTGTGAAAGGTAACTCGAAACACGTGGGTCACGTGGTGGGGTTGTGAGCCAGTGGGAAGGGGTGATGTAGTGTTGCCAGGTCCACGTATTGTAAGCGAGTGGTAGTGTGTGAAAGTATAGGCTGTAGGAAGTCAGGGTTTGCGGCCTTGTTTACATAGACGTGGCAACAATGTTGGCGGCGCAGCCACTCTATGGCGCAGCCAATGAAAAGAGTGGAATCACGGGATGCAGTGTTGCCAGGTCTGCGAATTGTAAGCGAGTTGTAAGTAGCGTGTTGAATGGCATTTTTTCTGTGGTTGTTTTCATAGACGTGGCAACAAATTAGGCGGGGGTGTCGGTGCTTGTGGCGTGTTTGTGTTTATTATGGATATTGATATTGTTTGCGAGTGTGGACGGGAGCCGGCTTTAGTGGCAGTGGGATGACAATGTTTACGCGGTTGGTGTTGAATGTGGTCGTGCGGCGCGACATGAGGAGATAGCCGTGGATCGACGCGGAGGGTAAGTGTGTGACGTGTTAGTGTGTTGTTGCAGTGTGTGTTGCAGCGTGTTGCAGCGTGTCAGTGACGTAGTAGCTGGTGCCTTTTGTTCCTGTGCGTGCTTTTGGGCACATGTTTTCAATTGTAATATAGGATAATATATTTGAATTTACGTCATATTTTGTGGAATTTTGACCTAATTTCTCTGTTCATTGTCAATGGCAAACATTGAGACGTGTGGGGACTAAAGCTGTATATAGGATAGGAGGGCCCTCAAACACATTATTTCATAACTTTTCATCGTGCTCCTAAAATAATTTGCGTGCTACTTGGAAAAATGCTAAGCGTCGAGCCCTGCTCACACACACTACAACACGCTTAAAACTCGCGGACCTGGCAACACTGCATCCTTTTTTCCCATTGGCTACTGTTGCTATTTTGTTGCCACGTCTATGAAAACAAGCACAGAAAAAATCTACACCTGGCGTGGAACAAACGGGACGAACCGAGGCGCATATATGGATAAGAACAACACCAACAACACTACACGCACACGCGCGCACGCGCTGCAACACAAAACAGCTGCATACAACGCGTGTCACTGTGGACTTCTGTATCTGTGGACTTCTGTATCGCAACGCGGGGCAACGCAACTCTGGGATGAGCGGGCCGAAGGCCCGCGAAATTCTAGTAGGAAACAAAGCATTTAAAACATGGAGTCACAGTACAGTACAAACAGTTACATTATAGGAAACAAAGCATTTAAAACATGGAGTCACAGTACAGTACAAACAGTTACATTATAGGAAACAAAGCATTTAAAACATGGAGTCACAGTACAGTACAAACAGTTACATTAGGAAACAAAGCATTTAAAACATTCATACACAAATGAAGCTCTCCCCAGGTTGGCAGAGGGAGTGTAGTGCCCATGGACCACATTAGATAATAACGTCACTGCAAAATGGTGGGAATGTAGAATGACATATACGTCAGGTGAAGGATATAAATAGGCAGAAAAAAAACAACTAAAACTAACACCAAAACTAATATGCTAACCGCGGGGAAGCGGCGTTTTTTTCATTGAGGTCCAAACATCGGCGCGCTGATTGCCAATCCAGGCGTGGATGGAGAAAAGAGTCGAGAAAAGAGTCGAGAAAGGCGTCGCTAAAGTCCGTGGTTATCGCCCACCGTTGTGGAATGAAATCGAGGGTCTAGATAACCAGAAAATGTCCTCGGACAAGCCCTCCATCGTCGCCTCCATATATAGGTGATGCTCACTTTCACTTCCTGTTGGTAGTCATGGTGTTCTTGTTCTTTGTCCTTCTTTTGGTGAGCTTGTTGGCAGTGAGCACACTCATGGTGTCTATTCTGTTGTTGTTGTTGGTAGTCATGGCTCTCAGTTCCCACCTGATGTTGTGTGGGAGTTCAGACTGCCTCAGACCGTACAGAATGACTGCTAGCTTACATAAGGTCTTCAGACCAGGACTCAAGTCTAGGATGTGCAGGTCATTGGATGTGTTGTAGTTTCCTTCAAAGAGGAAGATACGCTCTCCCACCATGCAACATATGGACCTGATGTAACTAACGGGCCCAAGGGGACCTGGTCGTTTGGGCTCAACCTTCTTCCAGGAGAAGTTATCTGGATAACATTTCCACTGATCCCTGAGGATCTGGTACAACTCGTAACAACCAAATATGTAAAGCTCTCCATTGTAGGAAAAGGCTGAATAACCCCACCATGCTTCTGGAAGACGCTGTGCAGAAGATGTGTCCAGCCAGAGGTCGGTCTCTGTGTCAAACACACACATGGTGTTGTACGAGCCCCCAAGTACAAACATCTTTGTCCCGATTATGGTGGCAGAGGGATATGATAAAGCAGGAGGTAGAGTTCCTCTGGTGTTGATTACAGACCAGACCATGGTGCTGGTGTCCAACTTGTACGTGTCAATAGTGTATCCAGTCATGGTTTCTCCTCCATGGACAAACATGGCCTTCCTCAACACACAGGCAGAGTGGTACACCCTCCCCTTTGGAACAGACCCAGAAACTCTGGGTTTAAACCACCTGTGGGTGTCCACATCAAATGCATAAAGCACCTTGCAGTACTTACGTGGGTATGTCTGATAACCTCCCCAGATGTAGACTATATATTCCATCAGTACAGCCGTGTGGCCAATGCGCTTGGATGGACCCTCACGGTAACGCTCACCTCTTCCTGGTGTCACAGGGGGCAACTTCCTCCAGCGCAAAGACACAGTGTTTAAAACGTGCACATCAATCTTAGCGTTGTCATCACAGAGCCCTCCAAAGTAATACACCTCATTTCCAACGGCAACAGGAGCACTATTATAGAGTTCTTTTGGTCCTCCACTCAGATGTACCGTCCAGCAAAACATTTCTCACACAGTAAATGACATTGGGAGTTCAAAACCTCGCTCTGGGAAAGAATGAAGACGTAATGAGCGTGTTATCACTTATAATTGGTTCAGTTGCACAAATGGCCCACAAAGTTTGGCCAATCCACACAGCTGATCAGTTGGGTTGGCCAATCAAGGAAGCCAATGTTGATCTCCTAACATGTCCCCTAATACATCCCATCCTCGCACGCACGCACGCACGCACGCACGCACGCACGCACGCACGCACGCACGCACGCACGCACGCACGCACGCACGCACGCACGCACGCACGCACGCACGCACGCACGCACACACACACACACACACACACACACACACACACACACACACACACACTGGCCCCGGCACACCTTGCACACCCCCTGCTGTACCTCTCTCTCTCTCTCTCTCTCTCTCTCTCTCTCTTGTCTCTCGCTCACGTTTTGTCAAAGACATTTGCATAAACAGAACTCAGACGCAGCGGCATGGAGTCACAGTACAGTACAAACAGTTACAAGCTCATAGCGCTACGAGCTTGTAGGTCTGCTATTTTTGAAACAAATTGTGAAAATATTTATTTCAGAAAACTGGAGGATTTAGAAGATGTTCTTTAAATTTTGAGCCCTAAATGGGTTAAAGCATGGAGTCACAGTACAGTACAAACAGTTACATTAGGAAACAAAGCATTTAAAACATTCATACACAAATGAAGCTCTCCCCAGGTTGGCAGAGGGAGTGTAGTGCCCAGGATCACATTAGATAATAAGTAACGTCACTGCAAAATCGTGGGAATGTAGAATGACATTAGGTGCAGGCAGAAAAAAAAACCTAAAACTAACACCAAAACTAATAAAAAAACTAAACTAAAACTAAGCATTGTCAAAAAAAAGAAAGAAAAAACAAAGCAAAGCCGCTCTAAAACACTAACTGAAAACTAACTGAATTAGAAACAAATGAGTCAAAACTAACTAAAACTAAACTATAATGAAAAATCCAAACTATTATAACCATGGTTTGGAGCTCCTTTGGTGCTGCTAAGCGCTAATATGCTAACCGCGGGGAAGCGGCGTTTTTTTCATTGAGGTCCAAACATCGGCGCGCTGATTGCCAATCCAGGCGTGGATGGAGAAAAGAGTCGAGAAAAGAGTCGAGAAAGGCGCCGCTAAAGTCCGTGGTTATCGCCCACCGCTGCGGAATGAAATCGTCTCCCGTACGGAAACGACTCCCGCCTACGGTTGGTATAATCGAGCGTCTAGATACCCAGATAATGTCCTCGGACAAGCCCTCCATCGTCGCCTCCATATATAGGTGATGCTCACTTTCACTTCCTGTTGGTAGTCATGGTGTTCTTGTTCTTTGTCCTTCTTTTGGTGAGCTTCTTGGCAGTGAGCACACTCATGGTGTCTATTCTGTTGTTGTTGTTGGTACTCATGGCTCTCAGTTCCCACCTGATGTTGTGTGGGAGTTCAGACTGCCTCAGACCGTACAGAATGACTGCTAGCTTACATAAGGTCTTCAGACCAGGACTCAAGTCTAGGATGTGCAGGTCATTGGATGTGTCCAATGACCTGTATCCTTCAAAGAGGAAGATACGCTCTCCCACCATGCAACATCTGGAACTCATGTGACTAACGGGCCCAAGGGGACCTGGTCGTTTGGGCTCAACCTTCTTCCAGGAGAAGCTCTCTCGATTACATTTCCACTGATCCCTGAGGATCTGGTACAACTTGCAACAACAATATATGTAGAGCTCTCCATTGTAGGAAAAGAATGAATAAACACCCCAGCATTCTTCTGGAAGACGCTGTGCAGAAGATGTGTCCAGCCAGAGGTCGGTCTCTGTGTCAAACACTCTGATGGTGTTGTCGTAGCCCCCAAGTACAAACATCTTTGTCCCGATTATCGTGGCAGATGAATATGAAGCAGGAGGTAGAGTTCCTCTGGTGTTGATTACAGACCAGACCATGGTGCTGGTGTCCAACTTGTACGTGTCAATAGTGTACTCAGTCTTGGTTTCTCCTCCATGGACAAACATGGCCTTCCTCAACACACAGGCAGAGTGGTACTCCCTCCCCTTTGGAACAGACCCAGAAACTCTGGGTTTAAACCACCTGTGGGTGTCCACATCAAATGCATAAAGCACCTTGCAGAACTTACGTGAGTATTTCAGATAACCTCCCCAGATGTAGACTATATATTCCATCAGTACAGCCGTGTGGCCTTTGCGCTTGGATGGACCCTCAAGGTAACGTTCACCTCTTCCTGGTGTCACAGGGGGCAACTTCTTCCAGCGCAAAGACACAGTGTTTAAAACGTGCACATCAATCTGAGCATTGTCATCACAGAGCCCTCCAAAGTAATACACCTCATTTCCAACGGCAACAGGAGCACTATTATAGAGTTCTTTTGGTCCTCCACTCAGATGTACCGTCCAGCAAAAC
Source organism: Electrona antarctica (assembly GCF_951216825.1). Taxonomy (NCBI): domain Eukaryota; kingdom Metazoa; phylum Chordata; class Actinopteri; order Myctophiformes; family Myctophidae; genus Electrona; species Electrona antarctica. The sequence goes on from NC_136807.1 coordinate 54,691,227, forward strand.
ATTTCTCACACAGTAAATGACATTGGGAGTTCAAAACCTCGCTCTGAGAAAGAATGAAGACGTAATGAGCGTGTTATCACTTATAATTGGTTCAGTGGCACAAATGGCCCACAAAGTTTGGCCAATCCACATAGCCGATCAGTTGGGTTGGCCAATCAAGGAAGCCAATGTTGATCTCCTAACATGTCCCCTAATACATCCCATCCTAGCACGCACGCACGCACGCACGCACGCACGCACGCACGCACGCACGCACGCACGCACGCACGCACGCACGCACGCACGCACACATGCACACACGCACACACACACACACACTGGCCCCGGAACACCCTGCACACCCCCTGCTGTACTCTCTCTCTCTCTCTCTCTCTCTTGTCTCTCGCTCACGTTTTGTCAAATACATTTGCATAAACAGAACTCAGACGCAGCGGCATGGAGTCACAGTAGAGTACAAACCGTTACAAGCTCATAGCGCGCCACCGAGTGGCGCGCTACGAGCTTGTAGGTCTGCTATTTTTGAAAAAAAATCGTGAAAATATTTATTTCAGAAAACTGGAGGATTTAGAAGATGTTCTTTACATTTTGAGCCCTAAATGGGTTAAAGCATGGAGTCACAGTACAGTACAAACAGTTACATTAGGAAACAAAGCATTTAAAACATTCATACACAAATTAAGCTCTCCCCAGGTTGGCAGAGGGAGTGTAGTGCCCAGGATCACATTAGATAATAAGTAACGTCACTGCAAAATCGTGGGAATGTAGAATGACATTAGGTGCAGGCAGAAAAAAAAACCTAAAACTAACACCAAAACTAATAAAAAAACTAAACTAAAACTAAGCATTGTCAAAAAAGAAAAGAAAAAACTAGCAAAGCCGCTCTAAAACACTAACTGAAACTAACTGAATTAGAAACAAATTAGTCAAAACTAACTAAAACTAAACTAGATAATGAAAAATCCAAACTATTATAACCATGGTCTGGAGCTCCTTCGGTGCTGCTAAGCGCTAATATGCTAACCGCAGGGAAGCGGCATTTTTTTCATTGAGGTCCAAACATCGCCGCACTGATTGCCAATCCAGGCGTGGATGGAGAAAAGAGTCGAGAAAAGAGTCGAGAAAGGCGCCGCTAAAGTTCGTGGTTATCACCCACCATTGCGGTATGAAATTGTCTCCTATACGGAAACGACTCCCGCCTACGGTTGGTATAATGGAGGGTCTAGATACCCAGAAAATGTCCTCAGACAAGCCCTCCATCGTCGCCTCCATACATAGGTGATGCTCACTTTCACTTCCTGTTTGTAGTCATGGTGTTCTTGTTCTTTGTCCTTCTTTTGGTGAGCTTGTTGTCAGTGAGCACACTCCTGGTGTCTATTATGTTGTTGTTGTTGGTACTCATGGCTCTCAGTTCCCACCTGATGTTGTGTGGGAGTTCAAACTGCCTCAGACCGTACAGAATGACTGCTAGCTTACATAAGGTCTTCAGACCAGGACTCAAGTCTAGGATGTGCAGGTCATTGGATCTGTTGTAGTCTCCTTCAAAGAGGAAGATACGATCTCCCACCATGCAACATCTGGTCCTGATGCTACCAACGGACCCAAGGGGACCTTGTCGTTTGGGCTCAACCTTCTTCCAGGAGAAGCTCTCTCGATTACATTTCCACTGATCCCTGAGGATCTGGTACAAGTTGCAACAACATGTACAGCTCTCCATTGTAGGAAAAGGCTGAATGACCCCAGCATTCTTCTGGAAGAAGCTGTGCAGAAGATGTGTCCAGCCAGAGGTCGGTCTCTGTGTCAAACACTCTGATGGTGTTGACCCCAAGTACAAACATCATTGTCCCGATTATCGTGGCAGATGATGATAAAGCAGGAGGTAGAGTTCCTCTGGTGTTGATTACAGACCAGACCATGGTGCTGGTGTCCAACTTGTACGTGTCAATAGTGTATCCAGGCTTGGTTTCTCCTCCATGGACAAACATGGCCTTCCTCAACACACAGGCAGAGTGGTACTCCCTCCCCTTTGGAACAGACCCAGAAACTCTGGGTTTAAACCACCTGTGGGTGTCCACATCAAATGCATAAAGCACCTTGCAGAACTTACGTGAGTATTTCAGATAACCTCCCCAGATGTAGACTATATATTCCATCAGTACAGCCGTGTGGCCAATGCGCTTGGATGGACCCTCACGGTAACGTTCACCTCTTCCTGGTGTCACAGGGGGCAACTTCCTCCAGCGCAAAGACACAGTGTTTAAAACGTGCACATCAATCTTAGCGTTGTCATCACAGAGCCCTCCAAAGTAATACACCTAATTTCCAACGGCAACAGGAGCACTATTATAGAGTTCTTTTGGTCCTCCACTCAGATGCACCATCCAGCAAAACATGTCTCACACAGTGAGGAGTTCAAAACCTCGCTCAGAGAAAGAATGAAGACGTAATGAGCGTGTTATCACTTATAATTGGTTCAGTGGCACACATGGCCCACAAAGTTTGGCCAATCCACACAGCTGATCAGTTGGGTTGGCCAATCAAGGAAGCCAATGTTGATCTCCTAACATGTCCCCTAATACATCCCATCCTAGCACGCACGCACTCACGCACGCACGCACGCATACAGTACAGTACAGTACAGTACAGTACAGTACAGTACAGTACAGTACAGTTACATTAAGGAAACAAAGCATTTAACCCATTTTGTGCGGGAACCACTTTTGGTGTTTTAAACATTATGTTATAATTTAGCTATAATAAGTAATGTCACTGCAAAATCGTGGGAATGTAGAATGACATATACGTCAGGTGCAGGCAGAAAAAAAACCTAAAACTAACACCAAAACTAATACAAAAACTAAACTAAAACTAAGCATTGTCAAAAAAGAAAAGAAAAAACTAGCAAAGCCGCTCTAAAACACTAACTGAAACTAACTGAATTAGAAACAAATTAGTCAAAACTAACTAAAACTAAACTATAATGAAAAACCAAACTATTATAACCATGGTCTGGAGCTCCTTCGGTGCTGCTAAGCGCTAATATGCTAACCGCAGGGAAGCGGCATTTTGTTCATTGAGGTCCAAACATCGCCGCACTGATTGCCAATCCAGGCGTGGATAGAGAAAAGAGTCGAGAAAAGAGTCGAGAAAAGAGTCGAGAAAGAAGCCGCTAAAGTTTGTGGTTATCGCCCACCATTGCGGTATGAAATTGTCTCCTATACGGAAACGACTCCGCCTACGGTTGGTATAATCGAGGGTCTAGATACCCAGAAAATGTCCTCAGACAAGCCCTCCATCGTCGCCTCCATACATAGGTGATGCTCACTTTCACTTCCTGTTTGTAGTCATGGTGTTCTTGTTCTTTGTCCTTCTTTTGGTGAGCTTGTTGTCAGTGAGCACACTCCTGGTGTCTATTCTGTTGTTGTTGTTGGTAGTCATGGCTCTCAGTTCCCACCTGATGTTGTGTGGGAGTTCAGACTGCCTCAGACCGTACAGAATGACTGCTAGCTTACATAAGATCTTCAGACCAGGACTCAAGTCTAGGATGTGCAGGTCATTGGATCTGTTGTAGTCTCCTTCAAAGAGGAAGATACGATCTCCCACCATGCAACATCTGGTACTGATGCTACCAACATACCCAAGGGGACCTTGTCGTTTGGGCTCAACCTTCTTCCAGGAGAAGCTCTCTCGATTACATTTCCACTGATCCTTGAGGATCTGGTACAACTTGCAACAACAATATATGTAGAGCTCTCCATTGTAGGAAAAGGCTGAATAATGACCCCAGCATTCTTCTGGAAGACGCTGTGCAGAAGATGTGTCCAGCCAGAGGTCGGTCTCTGTGTCAAACACTCTGATGGTGTTGTCGTAGACCCCAAGTAAAAACATCTTTGTCCCGATTATCGTGGCAGATGATGATAAAGCAGGAGGTAGAGTTCCTCTGGTGTTGATTACAGACCAGACCATGGTGCTGGTGTCCAACTTGTATGTGTCAATAGTGTATCCAGTCTTGGTTTCTCCTCCATGGACAAACATGGCCTTCCTCAACACACAGGCAGAGTGGTACTCCCTCCCCTTTGGAACAGACCCAGAAACTCTGGGTTTAAACCACCTGTGGGTGTCCACATCAAATGCATAAAGCACCTTGCAGAACTTACGTGAGTATTTCAGATAACCTCCCCAGATGTAGACTATATATTCCATCAGTACAGCCGTGTGGCCTTTGCGCTTGGATGGACCCTCAAGGTAACGTTCACCTTTTCCTGGTGTCACAGGGGGCAACTTCCTCCAGCGCAAAGACACAGTGTTTAAAACGTGCACATCAATCTGAGCGTTGTCATCACAGAGCCCTCCAAAGTAATACACCTCATTTCCAACGGCAACAGGAGCACTATTATAGAGTTATTTTGGTCCTCCACTCAGATGTACCGTCCAGCAAAACATTTCTCACACAGTAAATGACATTGGGAGTTCAAAACCTCGCTCTGAGAAAGAATGAAGACGTAATGAGCGTGTTATCACTTATAATTGGTTCAGTGGCACAAATGGCCCACAAAGTTTGGCCAATCCACATAGCCGATCAGTTGGGTTGGCCAATCAAGGAAGCCAATGTTGATCTCCTAACATGTCCCCTAATACATCCCATCCTCGCACGCACGCACGCACGCACGCACGCACGCACGCACGCACGCACGCACGCACGCACGCACGCACGCACGCACGCGCACGCGCACACACACACACACACACACACACACACACACACACACACACACACACACACACACACACTGGCCCCGGCACACCCTGCACACCCCCTGCTGTACCTCTCTCTCTCTCTCTCTCTCTCTCTTGTCTCTCGCTCAAGTTTTGTCAAAGACATTTGCATAAACAGAACTCAGACGCAGCGGCATGGAGTCACAGTACAGTACAAACAGTTACAAGCTCATAGCGCGCCACCTACGAGCTTGTAGGTCTGCTATTTTTAAAAAAAATCGTGAAAATATTTATTTCAGAAAACTGGAGGATTTAGAAGATGTTCTTTAAATTTTGAGCCCTAAATGGGTTAAAGCATGGAGTCACAGTACAGTACAAACAGTTACATTAGGAAACAAAGCATTTAAAACATTCATACACAAATGAAGCTCTCCCCAGGTTGGCAGAGGGAGTGTAGTGCCCAGGATCACATTAGATAATAAGTAACGTCACTGCAAAATCGTGGGAATGTAGAATGACATTAGGTGCAGGCAGAAAAAAAAACCTAAAACTAACACCAAAACTAATAAAAAAACTAAACTAAAACTAAGCATTGTCAAAAAGAAAAGAAAAAAATAGCAAAGCCGCTCTAAAACACTAACTGAAACTAACTGAATTAGAAACAAATGAGTCAAAACTAACTAAAACTAAACTAGATAATGAAAAATCCAAACTATTATAACCATGGTCTGGAGCTCCTTCGGTGCTGCTAAGCGCTAATATGCTAACCGCAGGGAAGCGGCATTTTTTTCATTGAGGTCCAAACATCGCCGCACTGATTGCCAATCCAGGCGTGGATGGAGAAAAGAGTCGAGAAAAGAGTCGAGAAAAGAGTCGAGAAAGGTGCCGCTAAAGTTCGTGGTTATCGCCCACCATTGCGGTATGAAATCGTCTCCTATACGGAAACGACTCCCGCCTACGGTTGGTATAATCGAGGGTCTAGATACCCAGAAAATGTCCTCGGACAAGCCCTCCATCGTCGCCTCCATATATAGGTGATGCTCACTTTCACTTCCTGTTGGTAGTCATGGTGTTCTTGTTCTTTGTCCTTCTTTTGGTGAGCTTGTTGGCAGTGAGCACACTCATGGTGTCTATTCTGTTGTTGTTGTTGGTAGTCATGGCTCTCAGTTCCCACCTGATGTTGTGTGGGAGTTCAGACTGCCTCAGACCGTACAGAATGACTGCTAGCTTACATAAGGTCTTCAGACCAGGACTCAAGTCTAGGATGTGCAGGTCATTGGATCTGTTGTAGTCTCCTTCAAAGAGGAAGATACGATCTCCCACCATGCAACATCTGGTCCTGATGCTACCAACGGACCCAAGGGGACCTTGTCGTTTGGGCTCAACCTTCTTCCAGGAGAAGCTCTCTCGATTACATTTCCACTGATCCCTGAGGATCTGGTACAAGTTGCAACAACAATATATGTAGAGCTCTCCATTGTAGGAAAAGGCTGAATGACCCCAGCATTCTTCTGGAAGAAGCTGTGCAGAAGATGTGTCCAGCCAGAGGTCGGTCTCTGTGTCAAACACTCTGATGGTGTTGACCCCAAGTACAAACATCGTTGTCCCGATTATCGTGGCAGATGATGATAAAGCAGGAGGTAGAGTTCCTCTGGTGTTGATTACAGACCAGACCATGGTGCTGGTGTCCAACTTGTACGTGTCAATAGTGTACTCAGTCTTGGTTTCTCCTCCATGGACAAACATGGCCTTCCTCAACACACAGGCAGAGTGGTACTCCCTCCCCTTTGGAACAGACCCAGAAACTCTGGGTTTAAACCACCTGTGGGTGTCCACATCAAATGCATAAAGCACCTTGCAGAACTTACGTGAGTATTTCAGATAACCTCCCCAGATGTAGACTATATATTCCATCAGTACAGCCGTGTGGCCTTTGCGCTTGGATGGACCCTCAAGGTAACGTTCACCTCTTCCTGGTGTCACAGGGGGCAACTTCCTCCAGCGCAAAGACACAGTGTTTAAAACGTGCACATCAATCTGAGCGTTGTCATCACAGAGCCCTCCAAAGTAATACACCTCATTTCCAACGGCAACAGGAGCACTATTATAGAGTTCTTTTGGTCCTCCACTCAGATGTACCGTCCAGCAAAACATTTCTCACACAGTAAATGACATTGGGAGTTCAAAACCTCGCTCTGAGAAAGAATGAAGACGTAATGAGCGTGTTATCACTTATAATTGGTTCAGTTGCACAAATGGCCCACAAAGTTTGGCCAATCCACACAGCTGATCAGTTGGGTTGGCCAATCAAGGAAGCCAATGTTGATCTCCTAACATATCCCCTAATACATCTCATCCACGCACGCACGCACACACACACACACACACACACACACACACACACACACACACACACACACACACTGGCCCCGGCACACCCTACACACCCCCTGCTGTACCTCTCTCTCTCTCTCTCTCTCTCTCTCTCTCTTGTCTCTCGCTCACGTTTTGTCAAATACATTTGCATAAACAGAACTCAGACGCAGCGGCATGGAGTCACAGTACAGTACAAACAGTTACAAGCTCATATCGCGCCACCGAGTGGCGCGCTACGAGCTTGTAGGTCTGCTATTTTTGAAAAAAATCGTGAAAATATTGATTTCAGAAAAATGGAGGATTTAGAAGATGTTCTTTAAATTTTGAGCCCTAAATGGGTTAAAGCATGGAGTCACAGTACAGTACAAACAGTTACATTAGGAAACAAAGCATTTAAAACATTCATACACAAATGAAGCTCTCCCCAGGTTGGCAGAGGGAGTGTAGTGCCCAGGATCACATTAGATAATAAGTAACGTCACTGCAAAATCGTGGGAATGTAGAATGACATTAGGTGCAGGCAGAAAAAAAAACCTAAAACTAACACCAAAACTAATAAAAAAACTAAACTAAAATTAAGCATTGTCAAAAAAGAAAAGAAAAAAACTAGCAAAGCCGCTCTAAAACACTAACTGAAACTAACTGAATTAGAAACAAATGAGTCAAAACTAACTAAAACTAAACTAGATAATGAAAAATCCAAACTATTATAACCATGGTCTGGAGCTCCTTCGGTGCTGCTAAGCGCTAATATGCTAACGGCAGGGAAGCGGCATTTTTTTCATTGAGGTCCAAACATCGCCGCACTGATTGCCAATCCAGGCGTGGATGGAGAAAAGAGTCGAAAAAGAGTCGAGAAAAGAGTCGAGAAAAGAGTCGAGAAAGTCGCCGCTAAAGTTCGTGGTTATCGCCCACCATGCGGTATGAAATTGTCTCCTGTACGGAAACGACTCCCGCCTACGATTGGTATAATCGAGGGTCTAGATACCCAGAAAATGTCCTCGGACAAGCCCTCCATCGTCGCCTCCATATATAGGTGATGCTCACTTTCACTTCCTGTTGGTAGTCACGGTGTTCTTGTTCTTTGTCCTTCTTTTGGTGAGCTTGTTGGCAGTGAGCACACTCATGGTGTCTATTCTGTTGTTGTTGTTGGTAGTCATGGCTCTCAGTTCCCACCTGATGTTGTGTGGGAGTTCAGACTGCCTCAGACCGTACAGAATGACTGCTAGCTTACATAAGGTCTTCAGACCAGGACTCAAGTCTAGGATGTGCAGGTCATTGGATGTGTTGTAGTTTCCTTCAAAGAGGAAGATACGATCTCCCACCATGCAACATCTGGACCTGATGTAACTAACGGGCCCAAGGGGACCTGGTCGTTTGGGCTCAACCTTCTTCCAGGAGAAGTTATCTGGATAACATTTCCACTGATCCCTGAGGATCTGGTACAACTCGTAACAACCAAATATGTACAGCTCTCCATTGTAGGAAAAGGCTGAATAACCCCACCATGCTTCTGGAAGACGCTTTGCAGAAGATGTGTCCAGCCAGAGGTCGGTCTCTGTGTCAAACACACACATGGTGTTGTACGAGCCCCCAAGTACAAACATCTTTGTCCCGATTATGGTGGCAGAGGGATATGATAAAGCAGGAGGTAGAGTTCCTCTGGTGTTGATTACAGACCAGACCATGGTGCTGGTGTCCAACTTGTACGTGTCAATAGTGTATCCAGTCATGGTTTCTCCTCCATGGACAAACATGGCCTTCCTCAACACACAGGCAGAGTGGTACACCCTCCCCTTTGGAACAGACCCAGAAACTCTGGGTTTAAACCACCTGTGGGTGTCCACATCAAATGCATAAAGCACCTTGCAGTACTTACGTGGGTATGTCTGATAACCTCCCCAGATGTAGACTATATATTCCATCAGTACAGCCGTGTGGCCAATGCGCTTGGATGGACCCTCACGGTAACGCTCACCTCTTCCTGGTGTCACAGGGGGCAACTTCCTCCAGCGCAAAGACACAGTGTTTAAAACGTGCACATCAATCTTAGCGTTGTCATCACAGAGCCCTCCAAAGTAATACACCTCATTTCCAACGGCAACAGGAGCACTATTATAGAGTTCTTTTGGTCCTCCACTCAGATGTACCGTCCAGCAAAACATTTCTCACACAGTAAATGACATTGGGAGTTCAAAACCTCGCTCAGAGAAAGAATGAAGACGTAATGAGCGTGTTATCACTTATAATTGGTTCAGTGGCACAAATGGCCCACAATGTTTGGCCAATCCACACAGCTGATCAGTTGGGTTGGCCAATCAAGGAAGCCAATGTTGATCTCCTAAAATGTCCCCTAATACATCCCATCCACGCACGCACGCACGCACGCACGCATACAGTACAGTACAGTACAGTACAGTACAGTACAGTACAGTTACAATAAGGAAACAAAGCATTTAACCCATTTTGTGCGGGAACCACTTTTGGTGTTTTAAACATTATGTTATAATTTAGCTATAATAAGTAACGTCACTGCAAAATCGTGGGAATGTAGAATGACATATACGTCAGGTGCAGGCAGAAAAAAACCCTAAAACTAACACCAAAACTAATAAAAAAACTAAACTAAAACTAAGCATTGTCAAAAAAGAAAAGAAAAAACTAGCAAAGCCGCTCTAAAACACTAACTGAAACTAACTGAATTAGAAACAAATGAGTCAAAACTAACTAAAACTAAACTAGATAATGAAAAATCCAAACTATTATAACCATGGTCTGGAGCTCCTTCGGTGCTGCTAAGCGCTAATATGCTAACCGCAGGGAAGCGGCATTTTCTTCATTGAGGTCCAAACATCGCCGCACTGATTGCCAATCCAGGCGTGGATGGAGAAAAGAGTCGAGAAAAGAGTCGAGAAAAGAGTCGAGAAAAGAGTCGAGAAAGGAGTCGAGAAAGGAGTCGAGAAAGGAGTCGAGAAAAGAGTCGAGAAAAGAGTCGAGAAAGGCGCCGCTAAAGTTTGTGGTTATCGCCCACCATTGCGGTATGAAATTGTCTCCTATACGGAAACGACTCCGCCTACGGTTGGTATAATCGAGGGTCTAGATACCCAGAAATGTCCTCAGACAAGCCCTCCATCGTCGCCTCCATACATAGGTGATGCTCACTTTCACTTCCTGTTTGTAGTCATGGTGTTCTTGTTTTTTGTCCTTCTTTTGGTGAGCTTGTTGTCAGTGAGCACACTCCTGGTGTCTATTCTGTTGTTGTTGTTGGTAGTCATGGCTCTCAGTTCCCACCTGATGTTGTGTGGGAGTTCAGACTGCCTCAGACCGTACAGAATGACTGCTAGCTTACATAAGGTCTTCAGACCAGGACTCAAGTCTAGGATGTGCAGGTCATTGGATCTGATGTAGTCTCCTTCAAAGAGGAAGATACGATCTCCCACCATGCAACATCTGGTACTGATGCTACCAACGGACCCAAGGGGACCTTCTCGTTTGGGCTCAACCTTCTTCCAGGAGAAGCTCTCTCGATTACATTTCCACTGATCCCTGAGGATCTGGTACAACTTGCAACAACCATATATGTAGAGCTCTCCATTGTAGGAAAAGGCTGAATAATGACCCCAGCATTCTTCTGGAAGACGCTGTGCAGAAGATGTGTCCAGCCAGAGGTCGGTCTCTGTGTCAAACACTCTGATGGTGTTGTCGTAGACCCCAAGTAAAAACATCTTTGTCCCGATTATCGTGGCAGATGTTGATAAAGCAGGGGGTAGAGTTCCTCTGGTGTTGATTACAGACCAGACCATGGTGCTGGTGTCCAACTTGTACGTGTCAATAGTGTATCCAGTCTTGTTTTCTCCTCCATGGACAAACATGGCCTTCCTCAACACACAGGCATAGTGGTACTCCCTCCCCTTTGGAACAGACCCAGAAACTCTGGGTTTAAACCACCTGTGGGTGTCCACATCAAATGCATAAAGCACCTTGCAGAACTTATGTGAGTATTTCAGATAACCTCCCCAGATGTAGACTATATATTCCATCAGTACAGCCGTGTGGCCTTTGCGCTTGGATGGACCCTCAAGGTAACGTTCACCTCTTCCTGGTGTCACAGGGGGCAACTTCCTCCAGCGCAAAGACACAGTGTTTAAAACGTGCACATCAATCTGAGCGTTGTCATCACAGAGCCCTCCAAAGTAATACACCTCATTTCCAACGGCAACAGGAGTACTATTATAGAGTTCTTTTGGTCCTCCACTCAGATGTACCGTCCAGCAAAACATTTCTCACACAGTAAATGACATTGGGAGTTCAAAACCTCGCTCTGAGAAAGAATGAAGACGTAATGAGCGTGTTATCACTTATAATTGGTTCAGTTGCACAAATGGCCCACAACGTTTGGCCAATCCACACAGCTGATCAGTTGGGTTGGCCAATCAAGGAAGCCGATGACTGTTGATCTCCTAATATGTCTCCTAATGCATCTGCTGACATAGAAAACGGACTGTTTGGTTAGTCTTACCAAATGAACACTGAACAATTGTTCTTTGAGGGGTGCTAGCCCCTCCTATATACAGCTTTTGTCTCCATACGTCTCATATTTGCCATTGACAATGAAAGGATAATTTAGGTAATATGTCCCTCAAATATGACGTACATTTGTGGCAACACAAACATTAAATGCCATTGAGTATGAAGGGAAGTAATATTTGACGAGCAAATCGGCTAACCAATCACATACATTCACTTGTTCACTAGATGATGTATGATGGTGTATAATGATAAGAGCGCCCCTCACTTCACACGGGTGTGATTTTTATTTAATTGACTTGTACCGTGGACCAACCCTAATCCAGGCGGATGTACTTTTATATTGCGTGGTGACTGATCGAGCGAGGAGTCACTGGTCACCGCGGGGCGTCAACTTTAATGTCCTATTAGCGTCTACTTAAACACTTTAATTGCCCGGGGTTATTTAATCCATTCCATTATAGCGCCCAGTCGGTTTATAAACACGGACCACTTTTACCGACGGACCAGATGTTGTTCCGGATGTGGCTGTAGCAGCCAAACCAGTCTAGAGCCGATCGACAACAACGGGAGGTAAGAATAAATCAATCGCGACTAGCGACTGGACAGCGGAGGGCCGTCTAACACAGGATGTTTTTTTTAAATAATTAGACGGGATGATTTAGATTGCGAGTTATTAACGTTTTAATATTTCCGTTGTCGTCGGCTAAACAGGGGAGGAACATTTTCGATGACATCTCACTGTTGTATCTGTTGACATCTGTTGACATCTCCACAGGCGCTTCCAGGCTGTGGAGCGATGCGATCCGTTTTCATATCAATAAACTTCGTCTTTTGGATCAAACTTCGTCTTGGGCGTCGGGCGTTACTAATAGAAAGGACAAAGAACTTCGTCCTGGGCGATGGGGGTGTTAACGGTCCAGCTGTCGGTGAAAATAATTTGTATGGTCGTCATGTTGTTTTAGTCTCCACTAACACTGTGACCTTGGATGTGTGGTACAGTAGGGAGTTTAGGACAGAGCTCTGTGTGCAGCTTGTTGAACGACAGTAGCCTCTCTCTGGTACCTTAGCATAGCGGTGTGTAGCTTGTTGACAGACAGTAGCCTCTCTCTGGTCTCGTAGCATATCGTAGCATAGCGGTGTGTAGCTTGTTTACAGACAGTAGCCTCTCTCTGGTCTCGTAGCATAGCGTATCATAGCGGTGTGTAGCTTGTTGACAGACAGTAGCCCACAGCCTCTCTCTGGTATCGTAGCATATCGTAGCATAGCGGTGTGTAGCTTGTTTACAGACAGTAGCCTCTCTCTGGTATCGTAGCATATCGTAGCATAGCGGTGTGTAGCTTGTTGACAGACAGTAGCCTCTCTCTGGTCTCGTAGCATATCGTAGCATAGCGGTGTGTAGCTTGTTTACAGACAGTAGCCTCTCTCTGGTCTCGTAGCATAGCGTATCATAGCGGTGTGTAGCTTGTTGACAGACAGTAGCCCACAGCCTCTCTCTGGTATCGTAGCATATCGTAGCATAGCGGTGTGTAGCTTGTTTACAGACAGTAGCCTCTCTCTGGTCTCGTAGCATATTGTAGCATAGCGGTGTGTAGCTTGTTTACAGACAGTAGCCTCTCTCTGGTCTCGTAGCATAGCGTATCATAGCGGTGTGTAGCTTGTTGACAGACAGTAGCCCATAGCCTCTCTCTGGTATCGTAGCGTAGCATAGCATAGCGGTGTGTAGCTTGTTGACAGACAGTAGCCTCTCTCTGGTAGCGTAGTGTAGCATAGCGGTTTGTAGCTTGTTGACAGACAGTAGCCTCTCTCTGGTAGAGTAGCGTAGCATAGCGGTGTGTAGCTTTTGACAGACAGTAGCCTCTCTTTGGTCTCGTAGCATAGGGTAGCATAGCGGTGTGTAGCTTGTTGACAGACAGTAGCCTCTCTCTGGTATCGTAGCATGTGTTTCTGGTTGATGGAAACGGCATCTAGGCTGAAGCTCAAAGTCTAGTTATGTATATCCTTTATTTACATCTCTCTATCCTTTGAGGAACCTGTAACTAACATTATATTACATCGTAAATGCCTGATTTTACACTTGGTTGCATGCTGCTAATAGCATGTCTACAAGCTCACGACGCGCGTCGTGAGCTTGTAGATCTGCTATTTTCAGAGCGCAACCAAACGTAAAATGACTTTTCTGTTAGGTCTACAGGATCTCTTCTCCACTAGTCCCTCCCTAACATTTAGTTCTACTGGATCTCTTCTCCACTAGTCCCTCCCTAACATTTAGTTCTACTGGATCTCTTCTCCACTAGTCCCTCCCTAACATTTAGTTCTACAGGATCTCTTCTCCACTAGTCCCTCCCTAACATTTAATTATACTGGATCTTGTCTCCACTAGTCCCTCCCTAACATTTAGTTCTACAGGATCTCTTCTCCACTAGTCCCTCCCTAACATTTAGTTCTACTGGATCTCTTCTCCACTAGTCCTTCCCTAACATTTAGTTCTACTGGATCTCTTCTCCACTAGTCCCTCCCTAACATTTAGTTATACTGGATCTTGTCTCCACTAGTCCCTCCCTAACATTTAGTTCTACTGGATCTCTTCTCCACTAGTCCCTTCCTAACATTTAGTTCTACTGGTTCTCTTCTCCACTAGTCCCTCCCTGACATTTAGTTCTACTGGATCTCTTCTCCACTAGTCCCTCCCTAATATTTAGTTCTACTGGATCTCTTCTCCACTAGTCCCTCCCTAATATTTAGTTCTACTGGATCTCTTCTCCACTAGTCCCTCCCTAAGATTTAGTTCTACTGGATCTCTTCTCCACTAGTCCCTCCCTAAGATTTAGTTCTACTGGATCTCTTCTCCACTAGTCCCTCCCTAACATTTAGTTTTACTGGATCTCTTCTCCACTAGTCCCTCCCTAACATTTAGTTTTACTGGATCTCTTCTCCACTAGTCCCTCCCTAACATTTAGTTCTACTGGATCTCTTCTCCACTAGTCCCTCCCTAACATTTAGTTCTACTGGATCTCTTCTCCACTAGTCCCTCCCTAACATTTAGTTCTACAGGATCTCTTCTCCACTAGTCCCTCCCTAACATTTAGTTCTACTGGATCTCTTCTCCACTAGTCCCTCCCTAACATTTAGTTCTACTGGATCTCTTCTCCACTAGTCCCCCCCTAACATTTAGTTCTATAGGATCTCTTCTCCACTAGTCCCTCCCTAACATTTAGTTCTACTGGATCTCTTCTCCACTAGTCCCTCCCTAACATTTAGTTCTACTGGATCTCTTCTCCACTAGTCCCTCCCTAACATTTAGTTCTACAGGATCTCTTCTCCACTAGTCCCTCCCTAACATTTAGTTCTACTGGATCTCTTCTCCACTAGTCCCTCCCTAACATTTAGTTCTATTGGATCTCTTCTCCACTAGTCCCTCCCTAACATTTAGTTCTACAGGATCTCTTCTCCACTAGTCCCTCCCTAACATTTAGTTATACTGGATCTCTTCTCCACTAGTCCCTCCCTAACATTTAGTTATACTGGATCTTGTCTCCACTAGTCCCTCCCTAACATTTAGTTCTACAGGATCTCTTCTCCACTAGTCCCTCCCTGACATTTAGTTCTACTGGATCTCTTCTCCACTAGTCCCTCCCTGACATTTAGTTATACTGGATCTCTTCTCCACTAGTCCCTTCCTAACATTTAGTTCTACTGGTTCTCTTCTCCACTAGTCCCCCCCTGACATTTAGTTCTACTGGATCTCTTCTCCACTAGTCCCTCCCTAATATTTAGTTCTACTGGATCTCTTCTCCACTAGTCCCTCCCTAATATTTAGTTCTACTGGATCTCTTCTCCACTAGTCCCTCCCTAAGATTTAGTTCTACTGGATCTCTTCTCCACTAGTCCCTCCCTAAGATTTAGTTCTACTGGTTCTCTTCTCCACTAGTCCCTGCCTAACATTTAGTTATACTGGATCTTGTCTCCACTAGTCCCTCCCTAACATTTAGTTCTACAGGATCTCTTCTCCACTAGTCCCTCCCTGACATTTCGTTCTACTGGATCTCTTCTCCACTAGTCCCTCCCTAACATTTAGTTCTACAGGATCTCTTCTCCACTAGTCCCTCCCTAACATTTAGTTCTACTGGATCTCTTCTCCACTAGTCCCTCCCTAACATTTAGTTCTATTGGATCTCTTCTCCACTAGTCCCTCCCTAACATTTAGTTCTACAGGATCTCTTCTCCACTAGTCCCTCCCTAACATTTAGTTATACTGGATCTCTTCTCCACTAGTCCCTCCCTGACATTTAGTTCTACTGGATCTCTTCTCCACTAGTCCCTCCCTGACATTTAGTTCTACTGGATCTCTTCTCCACTAGTCCCTTCCTAACATTTAGTTCTACTGGTTCTCTTCTCCACTAGTCCCCCCCTGACATTTAGTTCTACTGGATCTCTTCTCCACTAGTCCCTCCCTAATATTTAGTTCTACTGGATCTCTTCTCCACTAGTCCCTCCCTAATATTTAGTTCTACTGGATCTCTTCTCCACTAGTCCCTCCCTAAGATTTAGTTCTACTGGATCTCTTCTCCACTAGTCCCTCCCTAAGATTTAGTTCTACTGGTTCTCTTCTCCACTAGTCCCTCCCTAACATTTAGTTATACTGGATCTTGTCTCCACTAGTCCCTCCCTAACATTTAGTTCTACAGGATCTCTTCTCCACTAGTCCCTCCCTGACATTTCGTTCTACTGGATCTCTTCTCCACTAGTCCCTCCCTGACATTTAGTTCTACTGGATCTCTTCTCCACTAGTCCCTCCCTAAGATTTAGTTCTACTGGTTCTCTTCTCCACTAGTCCCTCCCTAACATTTAGTTATACTGGATCTTGTCTCCACTAGTCCCTCCCTAACATTTAGTTCTACAGGATCTCTTCTCCACTAGACCCTCCCTGACATTTCGTTCTACTGGATCTCTTCTCCACTAGTCCCTCCCTGACATTTAGTTCTACTGGATCTCTTCTCCACTAGTCCCTTCCTAACATTTAGTTCTACTGGTTCTCTTCTCCACTAGTCCCTCCCTGACATTTAGTTCTACTGGATCTCTTCTCCACTAGTCCCTCCCTAATATTTAGTTCTACTGGATCTCTTCTCCACTAGTCCCTCCCTAACATTTAGTTCTACTGGATCTTGTCTCCACTAGTCCCTCCCTAACATTTTGTTCTACTGGATCTCTTCTCCACTAGTCCCTCCCTAACATTTAGTTCTACAGGATCTCTTCTCCACTAGTCCCTCCCTAACATTTAGTTCTACTGGATCTCTTCTCCACTAGTCCCTCCCTAACATTTAGTTCTACTGGATCTCTTCTCCACTAGTCCCTCCCTAACATTTAGTTCTACTGGATCTCTTCTCCACTAGTCCCTCCCTAACATTTAGTTCTATAGGATCTCTTCTCCACTAGTCCCTCCCTAACATTTAGTTCTACTGGATCTCTTCTCCACTAGTCCCTCCCTAACATTTAGTTCTACTGGATCTTTTCTCCACTAGTCCCTCCCTAACATTTAGTTCTACAGGATCTCTTCTCCACTAGTCCCTCCCTAACATTTAGTTCTACTGGATCTCTTCTCCACTAGTCCCTCCCTAACATTTAGTTATACTGGATCTCTTCTCCACTAGTCCCTCCCTAACATTTAGTTCTACAGGATCTCTTCTCCACTAGTCCCTCCCTAACATTTAGTTCTACTGGATCTCTTCTCCACTAGTCCCTCCCTAACATTTAGTTATACTGGATCTTGTCTCCACTAGTCCCTCCCTAACATTTAGGTCTACAGGATCTCTTCTCCACTAGTCCCTCCCTGACATTTAGTTCTACTGGATCTCTTCTCCACTAGTCCCTCCCTGACATTTAGTTCTACTGGATCTCTTCTCCACTAGTCCCTTCCTAACATTTAGTTCTACTGGTTCTCTTCTCCACTAGTCCCTCCTGACATTTAGTTCTACTGGATCTCTTCTCCACTAGTCCCTCCCTAATATTTAGTTCTACTGGATCTCTTCTCCACTAGTCCCTCCCTAAGATTTAGTTCTACTGGTTCTCTTCTCCACTAGTACCTCCCTAGTCTACTAGTCGTTTTTTTTTATCTGTTGACGAAATTCTCCAGTAGGCCTATATTTAGTCACAGCAGTTTTAGTCATCATAGCTTAGTCTTTATATAGTTTTCGTCAGCGACAAAAGGTAGTCGACCAACATTTCCCGTAGTGGTCTCAGTCGACCTCAAAACGAACGGTTGTCTCCATCCTCTCGTCACCCTCTCTGATGAATTGAAAATGGAGGACACTGATGTAAACAAGTCTTAGTGCTAGCTTTGCATTGTTTTTTCCTCATATTGACCGTCACTTTCGTTGAACTGTACCCATTCTACAAACTGTGAATACAAATTTAAAATCAATCAATCAATCAATCAATCAATCAATCAATCAATCAATCAATCTCTCCCCCCTCCAGGACAGCGACCTGCTGACGTTCAACATCTCGGCGCACCACTCGTGGTGGCGGGAGCACGGGCCGGGCTGTGTGCGCAGCGACGTGTTCCAGACGCCGCCGGGGGTCGGCGCCACCGCCACGTCGACCGGCGAGAGCCACGGGTACTTCACGGTGACGGGCTGCCTCCTGGAGTACCAGTACGTGGAGGTTCTGCAGAGCGCCGTGCAGATCCTGCTAGCGGTGAGTAGCATTTAACAGGTTTGGGGCTCTAAACGGAGATCTCCGTCCTAGTAATTAGTACACTCTGATGCCCTAGACGGAGATTGATTAACAAGTCGGAGATTAATGATATCAAAACCAATCACATCCAATGTGAACACTAGATAGTCGGGTGAAAAGAAACCTCATATGTCTCAAAACTGTTACTTGTCAAGACTCGAATTCAAAAACAGCAGATCTACAAGGTCAAAACGCGCCGCCCAGCGCCACGTTTCAGGCTCGTAGGTCTGCTCTTTTGGATGGTTTTGCGGGACACTCTGGTATGATCATGTTGGGGATTAATTTACCCAAAATAGCTTTCTGCCTGACAGCAACGCTATAAAGTATATTCATAAGACATGATTACAGATGACATTTAGCCAACGTAGTTGGCACGCGTGATTATACATGATTACAAATGTCATGTCACATGATTACAGATGACATTTAGCCAACGTAGTTGGCACGCGTGATTATACATGATTACAAATGATAATTAGCCGACATGTACGTTGTTGAAATACATAATTATACCTGATTGCAGATGACTACATTTTTATCCCACGATTTTGCAACCCAGTTTTTTCACCCAGTGCCAATTATCTAATGTAATCCTGGGCACTACACTTCCTCTGCCAACCTGACAGGGGGGAGTTTCCCTGGCCGGACGTAGCGCGTGGAAGGAACACGTTATTCCGACCAGTTCCTTTCCCCTCCATCAGGCGCCCCCGCTGGCCAGGGGGAGGTAGTTTTAGAGACCAGGATTACTGCATGTTTTTGTGAGGGTACCTACCCTATAGGAGACACGGGGAGAACATGCAATCTCCACACAGAAAGGCCCTTTCGCCAACCCCACCTCGGGTATGGGCACTGATGACGCAGAGGAGGGAACACGCCCCCAGCGCCCACAGTGTCCCCAGCGGGAATCGAACCCAGGACCTTCTAGCTGTGAGGCGACAGCACTACAAACTGTGCCACCGTGCCCCTAAGAAAAGAATGAGCACATGTTCAATGATCACATCAGCCCAACATAGCCTAGTTGACATGCATGATACAGCAGTGCTGCTTAATGTATCTACGGCCTGCCATGGTCATACCAATAGAAATATAATTAGTTATTTACATTGTTTTGCAATGTGGCTTTTTACTGTGTGTTTTCTTAATTTTTACTCGTAGTAGTAGTAGTCGTGTCATCATCATCATTTTTCGACCGCGATGGGGATCATGGATTTCACAATGCCGTGCCAGACTTTCCAGTCCTTCATTTCCATCCCCAGTTCTTGCTTACTTTTTTAAATTAATTTTATCCCACGATTTTGCAACCCAGTTTTTTCACCCAGTGCCAATTATCTAATGTAATCCTGGGCGCTACACTTCCTCTGCCAACCTGGGGCGGCAGCGGACTGACCTCATGCCTCCTTCTATGCATGAGGAGTCCAAGCTGCTTCTTTTCACCTGACAGGGGGGAATTTCCCCTGGCCGGACGTAGCGCGTGGAAGGAACACGTTATTCCGACCAGTTCCTTTCCCCTCCATCAGGCGCCCCGGCTGGCCAGGGGGAGGTAGTTTTCCCAGTTCTTTCTTACTGATGGATGTGTCCCTATAGCGACACATCCATCAGTAAGAAAGAACTGGTAAAACTACCTCCCCCTGGCCAGCCGGGGCGCCAATTCTTGCTTACTGATGGATGTGTCCCTAGCGATGACATCAGGGAACCATGTCTCGGAGCCATAGAGTAGAATCGGCTCAACGGTTGTCCTAAATATTTTTACTTTTAACATCTTACTAAGCTGGGATGACCAGATCTTTTGATTTGATTTGATTTATTTGATATATTCAAGATACAGTTCAAAAGGAGCAGTACAGAATTTTCAGGATTGCACAAAAAGTCAAAGACTTAATTCCATTGTGGTCCAAATAAATAAATACAGCATATGATATAGGAAGAACATGCGTTGACAATAATGGACATTACAACGACACCATCATAGATCACTAAATAAAACATTAAATACATAATAAATAGATAGATAGATAAATACAGCACTATTCTAGCTTGCCCATCAGCCAGTTTTTCAACATATTTTTAAAAATGTTCAAGGACTGGGCAAATTTAATTTCCCTTGGGATTTTGTTCCAATCCTCCACCCCCGTATATATAAATGCGCTTCTGCCTACCTTATTTTTTAGGTTTGGTAGTTTAAGATCAGCTACACTCGCCCTTGTATTCAAGCTATGGGATTCGTTGACATACGGGAAGTAACCTTTAAAATATGTTGGGCATTTTTCCTTTAAGATTTTATAGACCATAATGAGTCTCAGTTGTTGTATTCTGCCTTCGACTGGAAGCCAATTTAACTCTCTAAAATGGTTAGCACCAATGTGGGTTCTTGGGGAGAGATACAGTACTACCCGCATTAGTTTATTTTGTGATGTCTGTAGCTTATTTTTGGTGTTTTTAGATATACCGCTGTACCAGGTTAGGCTTGTGTAATCAAAGTGACATTGGACTAATGCTGAGGCCAGTGTCCTCATAGTGGTTCTGTCTAGGAATTTGGCGATCCTGGCTAGGAACTTAGTCCTTGCGTGGATCTTGCCAATAACTGAGTGAGCCATCGATTCACTGGTCATGATCTGGTCTAGTGTGCAACCTAGATATGTGACAGATGTTTTCACCTGGAGTTTAACTCCGTTACATTCTACTGAAAAGTTGGATATCTCTCTTAAGTTGTGTCTTGAAGCAAAAACTATACATTCTGATTTACCCAAATGCAGGGATAACTTGTTATCACTTAACCATCTGTTGACTTTTTTTAACTCGTTTTCTAGAGAGCGACTAACTGTTTCCAAGCACTCACCTGTCACCAGTAGTGCAGAATCATCTGCGTACAAAAATAAAGGACATGAACAGGCTGCATCCATGTAATTTATGTAAAGCAAAAATAATAAAGGACCTATTATGCTTCCTTGAGGAACTCCACAGGTGAGTTTTTTCGGCTCCGAGAGCTTATGCATGTCATTGCAGGCTGACCAGGCCATACCCTTCCTAGTTAGGAAGTGTAGTGTGTACAAAATAAATGTTCCAAAATAATACTGACATTTTTAGCTTGCGGCCCTTGGACTTTTGGAATTTTGCAGAGTGGCCCCTGAGCCGTCTTAAGTTGAGTAGCCCTGGCAAGGCAGTCAGAGAACGCAGATGCAGACAAAGACAAAGGAAACGTTGATGCAAACTTAAAGTGTATTTTAGCAGGCAGGCATCAAACACAAGCCGCAGGATTCAAAAGAATAACTTAAACAAGTTAAAAGGTTAACTAAGTCCAAGCTTCCAAAGCTGAAAAATACTTAAGAGTGCAGCTCTAACCCTAAAGGACAAAACAACCAGAGTGCAGCTCTAACCCTAAAGGACAAACAAGCAGAGTGCAGCTCCAACCCTAAAGGACAAAACAAACAGAGAGCAGCTCCAACCCTAAAGGACAAACAAGCAGAGTGCAGCTCCAACCCTAAAGGACAAAACAAACAGAGAGCAGCTCCAACCCTAAAGGACAAACAAGCAGAGTGCAGCTCCAACCCTAAAGGACAAAACAAACAGAGAGCAGCTCCAACCCTAAAGGACAAACAAGCAGAGTGCAGCTCCAACCCTAAAGGACAAACAAGCAGAGTGCAGCTCCAACCCTAAAGGACAAACAAGCAGAGTGCAGCTCCAACCCTAAAGGACAAACAAACAGAGTGCAGCTCCAGCCCTAAAGGACAAAACAAGCAGAGTGCAGCTCCAACCTAAAGGACAAACAAGCAGAGTGCAGCTCCAGCCCTAAAGGACAAAACAAGCAGAGTGCAGCTCCAACCTAAAGGACAAACAAGCAGAGTGCAGCTCCAACCCTAAAGGACAAAACAAGCAGAGTGCAGCTCCAACCCTAAAAGACAAACAAGCAGCTCCAACCTAAAGGACAAACAAGCAGAGTGCAGCTCCAACCCTAAAGGACAAACAGAGTGCAGCTCCAACCCTAAAGGACAAAACAAGCAGAGAGCAGCTCCAACCCTATAAAGGACAAAACAAGCAGAGTGCAGCTCTAACCCTAAAGGACAAACCCACCCACACACACACACACACACACACACACACACACACACACACACACACACACACACACACACACACACACACACACACACACACACACACACACACCTCCCGTCTAAAATAGACTATCGCTCTCTGTTTCGTCGCTGAATGCCAAATTGATATGCTTTTATGTCAGGCTGAGTCACACAGAGACCCAGCTGTAAACAGGCTGACGCACGCACACGCACGCACGCACACACACACACACACACGCACACACGCCGTCATGCTGTGTATGACTAATCTCGCTCCGGGGAAGTTGATTCTTTAAGTAAGAGAGGGGATAGACCCCTGCACACGCACGCACGCACACACACGCATGCGCGCGCACACACACACACACACACACACACACACACACACACACACACACACACGCACACGCGCGCGCGCGTACCGGTATGCACAACATGACCACATGCATTTTACTTTATTTGACAGGGAAGTGAGAGACGTCTCACCCAGTTAACACTAATTATAGGCCTACACATGTACTCTCTCTGTCACGGTGACTCACACGCGCATGCACGATGCGTGCACACACACACGCGCACACGCACAAACACAAACATATAGGCTACTGTACGCTCAGGTTCTTCCATGCCATGTACAGTAGAAAGGGCCATAAACAGTGATAACAACTATAAGCGTGTTGCCGTTGCATTTGGTCCGGTGGAAACCTCATATGTTCCACAACTGTTACTTGGCGACTGTGGCTCAAGAGGTAGAGCAGGTCGTCCAATGATCCATGGGTCGGCGGTTCGAATCCCGGCTCCTCCTGGCTACATGTCGAAGTGTCCTTGGGCAAGACACTGAACCCCAAATTGCTCCCGATGTGCTGGTTGGTACCTTGCATGGCTTCCGCTGCAATCGGTGTATGAATGTGTGTGTGAATGGGTGAATGTAATGCACAATCTATGTAAAGCACCTTGGATAAAGGCGCTATATAAATGCACCATTTACCTTTTTTTTTTTTTCTCAGGATTCAAATTCATCAAAAGTAGCAGATCTACGAGCTCGAAACGTGCCGCTTTTCAAGCATTTGACATTTGACAAAAAATGGACAAAAGATGTACAAAAAACGGACTCATTTTCAGTTTGTTTGATGATTTTGCGTGAGGCTGTAGTGTGTCAACACCCCTCTAGTCTGTCATCCAGTCCTACAACCCTTAGCGCTTTACGGAGGACGCTAATACCACGCCATGCTTCTTCTAGTGTGTGTGCGTGCGTGCGTGCGCTCGTGCGTTTGTGCGCACGTGCGTGCGTGTCATAGAGTTATAAAGAATATATAGAACATAGAGTGCCCCGCCCCCAGTCCACTTTTCACAGTCAGTTTGCACTCTTCAGACACAGGCAGACAGACATGCAGGTATACAGAGATCTCCATATATGGGCGCAGAAGGGACACAGACAGGCGGTTCAAACGGGGTGCCATGACAACGGGTATTGCATACTTATATAGGTTCCCAACTTGTATCGTCCCCAAGTAGGCCGGTGGCCGATGGGCACAGGTCTAGACTTTGTTTAAAGTCGTGGTTCTCAAACCTTTTCATGTCAAGGACCCCCACGTTGACAATTATTAGCCTTGCAGACCCGATTTGAAAAGATACGCCCCACACGAGAAGATGTTTCACGGCTCTGGCAGTGACTCTCAACCATTTTAATTTCAAGGACCCCCAAATTTGAAATACATTAGGCCAGGGGTCCTCAACTAGAAATGCTGAAGGTCCACTAATATTTTTTGAAAAAGACTAAGGTCCGGTCCCATGAGCGCGACGTGGGCCTTTGGCGTTCGGCCTGAGGCCGCACGCCGAGAATTTTGATGAATGAATTAATGAATTTGATCAATTAATTCATTAATTGTATTAATTAATTCATTTGATTAATAAATTAAGATTAATTTGTATTATTGCTATTGGAGACACTGGGGACTGGGGAGGCACTGGGGGGACACTGGGGAGGCACTGCATGGGGAGGCACTGGGGAGGCACTCAGGGGGACACTTTTTTTTTTTGCCCAGGGTCCACAGAAAGGTGGTCCGCGGTCCGGTCGTGGACCGCGGTCCACCAGTTGAGGACCCCTGCATTAGGCTATAGTATGGACCTCCATTTAATGGCATTTCTATCTCTGGGATGTATATTGTAAATGTAATGATAATTCTGAGTATATATACAAATGGAACCAACTCTGATTTGCAGACCTATAAGGCTCCATTTGGTTCCTATAACTATCTATCATTTAGCCGCCGAGACCCCCTGAGGTGGATCATATTTGTCCACGTTTGTTTGATTTAGCTTTGTCCGTACTTCCTCCGTTGTGGAAAACAAAGAAACTGAATGGTTGAGGGGAGGGGAGGAGGAGGAAAAGAGGAGGGGTTTGAGGGGGGGGGGGGGGGGGGGACAGAATGACAGCAGAGAAGTACGGCTCTTTGTCTCATTGTGGGAATAAAGACTTTATGTTCAAGGTCACACCGTCGGCGACGACGAGAACACATTAAATATTTAAGTCTGTGGAGCCGCGAGGGGGAAAGCGTTTCATTAGATGAAAAATGATGCACGCGTGTGGCGGTAACGGAGGCCTCACTGTCGCACGGCTGTATACCGATTCATCACGCAGCTGTAATAGAGTAGATGGGGTACAGTGCAGTCATTCACGCAGCCTATAACAGATATAGTATACAGTCATTCACACGGGTGCATATATGCTTTTGGTTAGACATAATTTTATACCATTGGTCTGATAATCTCAAACCCTCACCCCTAACCCTAACCTCCCACGGGGCAGCACACCTAAACCTAACATGGGTTAAGGTTGGTGAGGGTGTGCGTTATAAAACGACCGGATTAAGGTTGGTGAGGGGTGCGTTATAAAACGACCGGATTAAGGTTGGTGAGGGGTGCGTTATAAAACGACCGGATTAAGGTTGGTGAGGGGTGCGTTATAAAACGACCGGATTAAGGTTGGTGAGGGGTGCGTTATAAACGACCGGATTAAGGTTGGTGAGGGGGTGCGTTATAAAACGACCGGATTAAGGTTGGTGAGGGGTGCGTTATAAAACGACCGGATTAAGGTTGGTGAGGGGTGCGTTATAAAACGACCGGATTAAGGTTGGTGAGGGGTGCGTTATAAAACGACCGGATTAAGGTTGGTGAGGGGTGCGTTATAAAACGACCGGATTAAGGTTGGTGAGGGGTGCGTTATAAAACGACCGGATTAAGGTTGGTGAGGGGTGCGTTATAAAACGACCGGATTAAGGTTGGTGAGGGGTGCGTTATAAAACGACCGGATTAAGGTTGGTGAGGGGTGCGTTATAAAACGACCGGATTAAGGTTGGTGAGGGGTGTGTTAAAATTACCTTAATCCAGTCGGACCAATGGTATGTCTAACCAAAGTATGCCTCCCCATTCACTCAGCCTAGAACAAATTAGTACAGTCATTCACTCAGCCTAGAACAAATTAGTACAGTCATTCAAATATCCATGCTCGAGTGCATTCTGTGTCCATATCGTATCTCCATTACTGTCCTCCTTTCCGTCATATGAAAGCAGGGAATCATAGCTTCAAATGGACATATTGGTTGTTCAGTTTGACCCACCAGTTTTGGAGATATGGCTTATAGAGTAATGTCTTGCAGAGAAACAGCGAGTTGAGAAAACAGGCTTGAAAGGTTCAGGTGGAATCTTAACATTCTATGGCTACATGTTAAAGCATTTATTTCGTATTTACATGTCAATTTCAGCTCTGACGTTTATTTCAGACATGCTCTGTCTAGTATGTGAAGTCTGCCTGTGTTATTAAAGGGACACTTCACCCTTTTTGCGAATAAATACATCTTTATGACGTTTAGAAGATTTAGAACACTTTCCTGGGGGTCTTTATGTGTGTAATATGCTCACTTACTTCCTGGACTACAATTCCCATAATGCTTTGGTGCACTGCTCCTCCTTGTGGATAGGGGGAGGGCTGTCTTACTGAGACAATATGTAGTCCTGGAAGGAAGTTAGCCCAGTGTCCCATGACATCAGAGACACTGCTAAAATCTAAATGATCTAAAATCACATACACAGTTTACACACAAAGACCCCCAGGAAAGTGTTCTGAATCTGGTCATTCACATATTTTCTTTTGCAAAAAGTGTCCCTTTAACTCATTTTGGGGAAAAAACAACAGTTTTTAGTTAGTCTTGCCGCCAAAAGAGTCACAGATGGTGGTCCGTGGCTTAAATGCCGAATAAATAATGGTCCTTGAAATGAAGAGGGTTAGGAGGTTAGGAGGTTAGGAGGTTAGGAGGTTGAGACACATACTGTAACTCGTCAGACGTTCTGAGATGTTAAAGTATAAAGGCTGCTTATGGTGAAATCTATCCCATAGAAACAAGTGCTGCAATCCTGCACGCACGCACGCACGCACGCACGCACGCACGCACGCACGCACGCACGCACGCACGGGAGCATGACATGTTGTTGCCACAGGCAGTGTTTTCTGCTTTTATTGCTCTGGAATGTTGCTGTTCCCTGGAACTTCGGGATGGGTGGGACTGTGTGTGTGTGTGTGTGTGTGTGTGTGTGTGTGTGTGTGTGTGTGTGTGTGTGTGTGTGTGTGTGTGTGTGTGTGTGTGTGTGTGCTGACGGGGGGTATGGTCGCATGCGTCATTCCCGTGGTTCCACAGCTCATTTCCTCATCTCTGTCTATCTTTTTCTGCCTCCCCTCTCCCCTCCCCTCTCCTCCTCTCCTCTCCTCTCCTCTCCTCTCCTCTCCTCTCCTCTCCTCTCCTCTCTTCCTCATGGTGTAGTGTTGATGCCAGTGTGGACGTTAGGGTCATGTCTGAGTATTGTCTGTCACTGCGTGTTTATTGCTCGAGGGCTGAAGGGGGGGTGTGGGGGGGGGGGGGGGTGCTGGATGTGTGTTAGAGGGGGGGGGGGGGAGAGGGGGGGGGGGCTTTAGTATGATGAATAATTGGCCTTGGAATGATCAGATAGAGTGATTGGGGGGGGGTTCACACCCTGCACCTACAAGCTCTGACCCCTGTGATTGCCCCCCCGAGGCTGTGTCGGGTTGTGTGTGTGTGTGTGTGTGTGTGTGTGTGTGTGTGTGTGTGTGTGTGTGTGTGTGTGTGTGTGTGTGTGTGTGTGTGTGTGTGTGTTCGTTCTGGTTCAATCACTGAGTAATAGCAGACCTATAATGCACGCACGCACGCACGCACGCACGCACGCACGCACGCACGCACGCACGCACACACACACAGCTTCAAGGTCAGGATGCTCGTTTCGGTCCGCTACGTGTACGTTGATTGGTACGTGCACTGTGACATCATGAAGGAATGTCTGTCTGCAATGTCTCCAAACCTCCACTAGGGGCACAACAGTTAATGGAAACAATCAATTGAATTATTGATTATTAAAATAACATTAAAAAAAATCTACTATAGCAATGGAACCTCCATTTGATGACATTTAGCCTCGCAGACCCAAGACTAAAGAATATTTTGTTGTCGTTGAACAAAATAACAATTCTTCTACATTCTCTAATTGTGTAGACCTCTTGTGAATTAAGTAATGCAGATGTTCAACAAAAAAATAACTCACGGGTCCATTTGGTTTCATATTACGCTCTCAAGAGTTACATACTGGTCACTTTTCTTCTGAGCCAATCCCCAGGCCACAGCAAACGGGTCACTTTTCTTCTGAGCCAATCCCCAGGCCACAGCAAACTGGTCACTTTTCTTCTGAGCCAATCCCCAGGCCACAGCAAACTGGACACTTTTCTTCTGAGCCAATCCCCAGGCCACAGCAAACTGGACACTTTTCTTCTGAGCCAATCCCCAGGCCACAGCAAACTGGTTACTTTTCTTCTGAGCCAATCCCAGGCCACAGCAAACTGGTTACTTTTCTTCTGAGCCAATCCCCAGGCCACAGCAAACTGGACACTTTTCTTCTGAGCCAATCCCCAGGCCACAGCAAACTGGACACTTTTCTTCTGAGCCAATCCCCAGGCCACAGCAAACTGGACACTTTTCTTCTGAGCCAATCCCCAGGCCACAGCAAACTGGACACTTTTCTTCTGAGCCAATCCCCAAGCCACAGCAAAGAGGGGAAAGAGGCGCGCAGTGTTGATTCTGTCGACTTAAACTATAACGAATAATGTCCGACGGCTAATTTTTTTCACTGAGGAAAAACTAAATAAAAACTAAGCTATGATGACTTAAAGTGAGACTAAGTAAAATATATTGACAATTTAGTCAACAACTAAAAACTAGACTAATATGTTATGGAGGGACTAGTGGAGAAGAGATCCAGTATAACTAAATGTCAGGGAGGGACTAGTGGAGAAGAGATCCAGTAGAACTAAATGTCAGGGAGGGACTAGTGGAGAAGCGATCCAGTATAGAACTAAATGTCAGGGAGGGACTAGTGGAGAAGCGATCCAGTAGAACTAAATGTCAGGGAGGGACTAGTGGAGAAGAGATCCAGTATAACTAAATGTCAGGGAGGGACTAGTGGAGAAGAGATCCAGTAGAACTAAATGTCAGGGAGGGACTAGTGGAGAAGCGATCCAGTAGAACTAAATGTCAGGGAGGGACTAGTGGAGAAGAGATCCAGTAGAACTAAATGTCAGGGAGGGACTAGTGGAGAAGAGATCCAGTAGAACTAAATGTCAGGGAGGGACTAGTGGAGAAGAGATCCAGTAGAACTAAATGTCAGGGAGGGACTAGTGGAGAAGAGATCCTGTAGAACTAAATGTCAGGGATGGACTAGTGGAGAAGAGATCCAGTAGAACTAAATGTTAGGGAGGGACTAGTGGAGAAGAGATCCAGTAGAACTAAATGTCAGGGATGGACTAGTGGAGAAGAGATCCAGTAGAACTAAATGTCAGGGAGGGACTAGTGGAGAAGAGATCCTGTAGAACTAAATGTCAGGGATGGACTAGTGGAGAAGAGATCCAGTAGAACTAAATGTTAGGGAGGGACTAGTGGAGAAGAGATCCAGTAGAACTAAATGTCAGGGATGGACTAGTGGAGAAGATATCCAGTAGAACTAAATGTTAGGGAGGGACTAGTGGAGAAGAGATCCAGTAGAACTAAATGTCAGGGATGGACTAGTGGAGAAGAGATCCAGTAGAACTAAATGTCAGGGAGGGACTAGTGGAGAAGAGATCCAGTAGAACTAAATGTCAGGGAGGGACTAGTGGAGAAGAGATCCAGTAGAACTAAATGTCAGGGAGGGACTAGTGGAGAAGAGATCCAGTAGAACTAAATGTTAGGGAGGGACTAGTGGAGAAGAGATCCAGTAGAACTAAATGTCAGGGAGGGACTAGTGGAGAAGAGATCCAGTAGAACTAAATGTCAGGGAGGGACTAGTGGAGAAGAGATCCAGTAGAACTAAATGTCAGGGAGGGACTAGTGGAGAAGAGATCCAGTAGAACTAAATGTCAGGGAGGGACTAGTGGAGAAGAGATCCAGTAGAACTAAATGTCAGGGAGGGACTAGTGGAGAAGAGATCCAGTAGAACTAAATGTCAGGGAGGGACTAGTGGAGAAGAGATCCAGTAGAACTAAATGTCAGGGAGGGACTAGTGGAGAAGAGATCCAGTAGAACTAAATGTCAGGGAGGGACTAGTGGAGAAGAGATCCAGTAGAACTAAATGTCAGGGAGGGACTAGTGGAGAAGAGATCCAGTAGAACTAAATGTCAGGGAGGGACTAGTGGAGAAGAGATCCAGTAGAACTAAATGTCAGGGAGGGACTAGTGGAGAAGAGATCCAGTAGAACTAAATGTCAGGGAGGGACTAGTGGAGAAGAGATCCAGTAGAACTAAATGTCAGGGAGGGACTAGTGGAGAAGAGATCCAGTAGAACTAAATGTCAGGGAGGGACTAGTGGAGAAGAGATCCAGTAGAACTAAATGTCAGGGAGGGACTAGTGGAGAAGAGATCCAGTAGAACTAAATGTCAGGGAGGGACTAGTGGAGAAGAGATCCAGTAGAACTAAAAGACAAGTGATTTTTTTGTTTGGTTGCACTCTGAAAATAGCAGATCTACAAGCTCACAATGTGTCGCAGCACAGCACATTCAAACAAGAGCCGTGCAATTTCAGCCGTCAGATTCGTCACACTGGATGCCAAACTGCTGCCGGGTCAATGGAGCCGAGCATAGTGTGGTCAAACACTATTTCTGGGATATTTTAAGGATTGAGACCATTGTAACGTAATCGCTTCTGGAAAATAAAAAAAAGAAATATACAACACATTATTGTCTGCTGTGTTGCTTTTCGATGTGTATACACTGTAATTGTAATAGAGGTATCTAAGAGCACAAAGTACGTTTCTGAACGTAGCAAGTATCGCGAGACTGTCCACCGTTTCCCTGTCCTGGCAGCCAAATCTCGCGATACTTCGGAAACAGATACGATACCTGCTGCTGTTTAGATGCCTCAATGAGATGGTGTCGACAAGCAAGTGATTAGAAAACAACCTGTGATACTGATATGTCTTCTCTTATAAGTTCTCAATGGAGTACTGTTATAGTGGTCATGAGCTGGTCCAGCCGGCTGCATTCTCTGTATTTCATTAATGAAATACATGGCAGGGAATGGGTTTAATGAAATACGTGGCAGTGAATGGGTTCACTGCCATGTATTTCATGGAACTTACCTGCGAGATTGTGTGTGTGTGCGTGCGTGTGTGTGTGTGTGTAGACAGGATAAATCAAACTTCACTCATGCCCTCATCGTCTGAACAAGCTGTATCTCCCCAGGTATCCCAGACCAAACCAATCAACCGGGCCAGATGGAGTGTGTGTATGTGTGCGTGCGTGCTCCATGGTCCCTGCAGAACCTCATCACTCTCATCATATTTCGCCTGTCATTAAACACGCTGCCGGCACGAGCACACACGCACACGCGCGCGCACACACACACACACACACACACACACACACACACACACACACACACACACACACACACACACACACACACACACACACTAAGTAGTCGTGTAATTAACCTGACAAACCTCTCTCTACCCCCCCCCTCCTCTCTCTCTCTCTCTCTCTCTCTCTCTCTCTCTCTCGTTGCCAAAGTGAGTGTCCAAATGAAAACAATGTATTCCAGTGAATACATGGATGTATCACATAATGAAACTGAGCTTACAAAAATGTCCATTAGCTGTTAGAAATACGCATATAGTCAAAGGCAGCTTGTACAGGCATGTAACGATATTTCATATAGTCAAAGGCAGCTTGTACAGGCATGTAACGATATTTCATAGTCAAAGGCAGCTTGTACAGGCATGTAACGATATTTCATATAGTCAAATGCAGCTTGTACAGGCATGTAACGATATTTCATATAGTCAAATGCAGCTTGTACAGGCATGTAACGATATTTCGTAACAAGATAAAAATCTATTCAAACTGGTGACAATGTAAATCGCGGTTGAATTGGGATTTTGAATATCGTCACTTGTCAGGGTTCAAATTCAAAAGTAGGAAAGGTTGCACGCACACACGCACAACAACACACACACACACACACACACACACACACACACACACACACACACATTGCGGTGTGTGTTTACCCAGGGTGCACCAGGGAGGGCAGTGCGCCCGCTGCTTGTTTAATTGGCATGGCAGAGTGCCAAGCTTTGGGTGGCATGGAGGAGAGAGACAGACAGACAGACAGACAGACAGACAGACAGACAGACAGACAGACCCTTTTTTAATTCTTTATTCTTATTTTTTAGAAAATTACAAGTATCGGGGAGCATCAAAGCTCTATTAAAAAAAATCTAAAAGAATTGTTAAAAATCACACGCATGTGAAGTGAGGGGCGCTAATATATTAAAGTCCAACTCATGTTGTTTGTGTTTAGGGACAAGATGACGTACATTTTCCCTTCATTGTCAATGGCGTTTTTAAAACAAACATTTGTTTTCAAAACAAACATTAAACATGTAGGAAAGGCTAGTGCCCTCAAAAAAAAGTTAATTAAGATAGCACCTTAGGAGGGCAATATCAGTCACCAGAAAATAGGTTGGGTGTTTCTGATGAATCTAACATGGTTAAAATGGAGGTTGAAGTCACGGTGGGTTTGTATCTTAGAGTATATATGAATAGAGACGGCACCCGAGTTCTCCTCCCTTCCACTTGCATTAAGTTGCTCTAAAGCGCATGAGGCGATTTCACTCCTCCTTCCGAGTAGGAACAGAGTGCATTCTGGGATGGATTGGGCCCAAACACATGAACGCGCTGCCGTTGACTATCATTGCACGCGTTCATGTGCGTTCACGTATGAAACAGCGTTCACGTTTTATCATGAACGTGCACAATGATAGTCAACGGACCAGCGTGTTCATGTGTTTGGGCCCACGCTGCAATACCAAATTCGGCCACTATGTCCATTTCGCCTCAGGGTTTCCTCCGGGTGCCGTCTCTATTCATATATACTCTAAGGTTTGTATAGGAACTTGTAAAAGGCAGCTATTATGAATATCAAATATCTAAATACTGAATCGAGCAACTTCTGGTGGTGTTCACAAAAGCCTGAGTAGACGATATAATGACCATATTTTCTTTTTTGTGAAAAATCCCTTTAACCGGCTTATGGCCAGCCTAATTAACAGTGGACTGTGCCTTCTGCCTGCACTATTCATATGTTTAATTCGTCATTTTAATGCCAATAGAAAAATCTGTGATATACACACTACATCTAATTCTCACACGGCAATCCTATAGTATTATACCCAGTCCTGATGGTGGCGGTAACGTCACCATTATGCCGATTTTGACCAAATAGAGCGAATCTGGCGATGTCACTTCTGGTTTAAGGAACAATAACATCCGGTACTAGCTTTGGTCTGTGCAGCACTATCAGATGTCCGGGATGCTAAGCGATCATTGTTTATTTTAATAACTAAGTCAAATCAAGCCCAAAATATCGCATTTTACGCAGGCTAGGGCTCAAGTCTAGGATGTACAGGTCATAAGCCGGAGTATGCCCTTTTCCTTCGTATTGTAAGAGGAAGATACGATCTCCCACCATGCAACAGCACATAACAATGCCTTTTACTAACAATATTTTTTTTGTTTTAATGAAATATCCATTTAACAAAAACAAAAACATGAAATATCCATTTAACAAAAACAAAAATGTTACGCACCGCCCAGCGTAACATTACTCACAACAATACCACAGTGGATAAATCCTGTTGGTCAATAAGATCATATATCAGTCAAGTCCTGATGTGTAAATGCATGGAGTATTCTGCGCCTTCACTTATATTTTTCATTCTTCATTCAGAGATACAAACGGCACGCAAAGTTTGTCCAATCCGTGAAGCCGATGGCCTGGGATGGCCAATCAAGGAAGACGATGCCCGTTGATCTCCCTAATATGTGTCAATTGGTCACCAGTAGTAAGCCCCGCCCAAGATATGTGAAAAATCACACTTGTGTGAAGTGAAGGGCGCTCTTATCATCATACATCATCATACATCACATTCTGTGCTCGGCCAATCAACCAACCAACCATGAGGTGACCACAGAACTACAACATGACGTCACTGAGCCGCGGTGAAGAGCAAACCACCGCCCCAGCCCAGCCCTTCCCTCTGTTTTTACTCACCACCGCTCAATGTTATTTCAGCTCCGGTGGTCACCTCACCACCGGAGCGGTGGTCACCTCACCACCGGAGCTGTGGTCACCTCACCACCGGAGCGGTGGTCACCTCACCACCGAAAATCCAGACTATGAATGAGCCTTTAGACGAACATGTCCGTCGACTACCTTTTTCCACTGACGAAAACTAAATGGAAACTAAATAAAAACTAAGCTATGATGACTATAAAACTAAGACTATATATAGTGACAATTTCGTCAACAAATTAAAACTAGACTAAAATGTTAGGAAGGGACTAGTGGACAAGAGTAATTTTACAATTAGTTGCATGCTGAAAATAGTTGATCTACAGTAGATCAGCAACTAAATCAACTGTAGATTTAGTCGACTAAAATCTTATGATATTTAGTCGACTAAAACTAGACTAACACTTAAACATCCCAGGTGACTAAAACCGCGCCGCTCTAACCATCCAAGTCTGAACGCACCTTAAATGAAAACTATTCAAGAGACTATGACTAAAACTAAAATCAAAATGTGCTGCCAAAAACCACGCTGCTCCTCCCCTTACTGGGCAGGGTTTTTCCTTTTTCTTTTACATGAGTTGTTATAATCCAGTAGACTCTGGAAAAGCATTCCAGAAGCCAGCTCGTAGCATGCCTCGTTAGGCAATAGACTTTCAATCCATACCTCCTGCCTCCTGGGTTTGAATCCAGCTCACGCCATTATCTTTGTGTCCACTGCAAAAACAACTTATTTTCCCCCCTTGCGGGTTAAAGTAAAGTTTGCGTTGCTCCCGACATGCTTTGGTCAGACTTGTGTTTCGTCGTGCTTGCGGTTAGGTTTGGGTTCAGGGTTTGGGGTAACGTCCCGACACACGGTACATGTTCACCCGTGGCTTTACAATTTACAATTACATTTTAGTCATTTATCACAGGGGTTCTCAACGTTTTTGGCCGGGGACCCCCGGAAATGCTTTGGCAATGTCTCGGGACCCCCGCCCCGCCCCCTCCCGACCCCCAATATAAATTGACTGCTACAATAACCTTAAACCATTTTGGGCGGGAACCCCTTTTGGTGTTTTAAGCATTGTTATAATTTAGCTATTGAAAAATAGCAGATCTACAAGCTCATAGCGCGCCACCGAGTGGCGCGCTACGAGCTTGTAGGTCTGCTATTTTTGAAAAATCGTGATTTTTTTTTTTTTAAATCTTATTTTTTTTTGAAAATAATTTGGGGACCCCCTAAAATATTTTGGCGACCCCCCG